>NW_016816502.1:2631439-2649104 GCF_001698545.2 Rhinopithecus bieti | reverse complement strand
AAAAAAAAAAAAAAAAAAAAAAAAAAAAAAAAAAAAAAAAAGGATGGACTGATTGCTAAAGAATAGATAGACAAATAAAATAACTGATGAAGCAGGTGCATCTAGGTGGTGGGTATATGAGTATTCATATTCTCTCAAATTTTCTGAGTGTTTAAAAATCATCATATTAAATGTTGGAAAAAAATTGACAAAAACTGAAAATAAAACATAACCTTTCACAGAAGGGAGGCCTTTTCACCAAATCTTCCTTAAGGAGTAGTGTATTGACCAAGGTGTTTCCATTTGTAAGACAGATAAAGGGTAAACACACTGCCACCGTGTTTCTATCTATAATAAAGAGCCAAAAAGGAATCCAGAAAGAGGAGATAAGAAAAGAGCAGAAGTAAACATAATCTGAAAGCTAATGAAATCAGGTTATTTAAATCTCTGGCTAGACAAAAATCACCTAATTAATAAAAAATAGGATACGATATGTCATTAAATACAAGGTAGAAAAAGTAGACAGGCAAAATACTATACTTAAGAAATACAAAGTTTATTTCCAACTGGAAATGGAAAACTACTTAAAAAACCCAACATAGCAAAAAGGACAGCATCAAATAGAGGACGTGACAAGAACAACAACAACAAAAAAAACTTCAAAATAAACTGCATGGAATTTTCTAAACTTTCTAGAGATGAATAACTTTTATGTTACAAATATTTCTCCAAAATATAAAATCATGGTGTGCTGCTTGGTTCCCTTTATTGAGAAAACCATCTGGTCTTAGCTCTCAGTCCTAACTAGAGCATAACTGAAAGAAAACATTAGCACTGGTATATTATGAAGGTAGAGACATAAAACTGAGATAAAATCTTAGAAAACAGTTTAAAACTTTTATAACAAAATGTAGAAAAATATCTTAAGGAGGGGCATAGCCAAGATGGCTGACTAGAAGCAGTGATGATGGAGGCTCCCACCAAAAAGAACCATAACAGCGTGCGAATCCTGCACTGGCAACGGAGGTATCCAGGCTCTGTCATCAAAATTGACTAGGCCGCTGGCATAACCCACAGAGAGGAAGGAAGAGCAATGTGGTGCAGCGGCACACCTGAGAGCCACACAGGACAGGGGAGTCCCCACCCTCCAGCCAAGGGAGGTGGTGAGTGAGCATGCTACCCAGCCTGGGAAACTGTGCTTTTTCCACAGAACTGTGAAACCTGTGGATCAGAAGATCCCATCTGTGAGCTCATGCCACCGAGGCCTAGGGTCCCAACCACAGAGTAACACAGATTCTCAATAGCCAGTCAGCTACAATCTGCTTAAGTCTGTCGAATTCCTGGGGGGAGGCGCGGCCAGGACCTCAGCTGCAGCTGCCTGATGTCTAATCCATTTGTGCTCCTTGTGGGAGGGGCAGCAGCCAACACTGGGACTGATAGCTGCCTCATACACTAAGCTCCCAGGGTCGGGGAAGGGCAGCAGCCATCTCTATAACTCCAGGCCTTGCTTTTCCCCTGGTGGAGCCAGGGAGGGCTGGATGGCTTGGTCCCAACCAGTATCCCCTACAGCTCAACACAGTGGCTGTGGCAGACTGTGGTCAGAGTACCTCTTCGGGCCTTACCCTGACTCATCTTTCCACACTGGGTGGGGCCTCTCTGCAGGAACTCCAACAACTCCAGCCAGGGGCTCTGGGATAGAACTCTGATCTCCTGATCTCCTTGGACCTGAGCACCTAGGGTAGATAGAGGTGGCCACAGTCTCCACAGACCAGGACACTTAGTCTTTCCTCCCCTAGTTCCAAGGAATCTGGGCAGCCCAGATGAATGGGTTTCCCCCGAGTGAAGCACACCCACTCCACCAAGGGACAAAGTGCTTCATTAAAGGGGTCCTGCTCCTCATGCTACCCAACTGGATAAGACCCTCCAACAGGGGTTGTCAGACACTCTATACAGGAGCATTCCTACTGGCATCAGGTCAGTGCCCCTTGAGATCAGAGATCCCAGAGGAAGGAGCCGGCACTTATCTGTGCTGTTCTCCAGCCTCCTAGAGTGGCATCTCCAGGCGCAAGAATGAACCAGGTGAATGGGTCCTGAAGTGAACCCCAGCAAACTGCAGTTGCCCTACAGAAGAGGGACCTGACCACTGAAAGAAAAACAAACAGGAAGCAACAACAACAGCATCAACAAAAAAAAAAGTCCCCATAAAAACCTCATCCAAGGGTTAACAGTCTCAAAGATTGAAATTAGAGAAACTCATGAAAATGAGAAAGAATCTATGAGAACACAGTGAAAATCCAAAAGGTCAGAGTGGATCTTCTCTTCCAAATGATTGCAATGCCTCTCCAGCAAGGGTGCAGAACTCAATAGTGGATGAAATGGAGAAATTGGCAGAAGTAGGCTTCAGAAGGTGGGTAATAATAAACTCCACTGAGCTAAAGGAACATGTTCTAACCCAATGCAAAGAAGCTAAGAACCTTGATAAAAGGTTAAAAGAGCTGCTAACTAGAATAACCAATTTAAAGAAGAACATAAATGACCTGATGGAGCTAAGAAACACAGCACGAGAACTTCATGAAGCATACACAAGTATCAGCAGCCGAATCGACCAAGAAGAAAAAAGGATATCAGAATTTAAAGACCGTCTTGCTGAAATAAGGCATGCAGATAAGATTAGAGAAAAAAGAATGAAAACAAATGAACAAAACCTCAGAGAAATATGGAACCATGTTAAAAGACCAAGCCTATGATCTACTGGAGTACCTGAAAGAGATAGGGAACCAAGTTGGAAAACACACTTCAGGATATTATCCAAGAGAACTCCCCTAACCTAGCAAGACAGGGCAACATGCAAATTCAGGAAATACAGAGAACACCACTAAGATACTCCATGAGAAGATCAACCCCACGACACATAATCATCAGATTCTCCAAAGTTGAAATATAGGAAAAAATGCTAAGGGCAGCCAGACAGAAAAACCAGGTCACCTACAAAGGGAAGCACATCAGACTGACAGTGGACCTCTCAGCAGAAACCCTACAAACCAGAAGAGAGTTAGGGCCAATATTCAACATTGTTAAAGGAAATAATTTTCAACCCAGAATTTCATATCCAGCCAAACCAAGCTTCATAAGAGAAGGAGAAATAAAATCCTTTACAGACAAGCAAATGCTGAGAGATTTCATCAGGGCTGCCTTACAAGAGCTGCTGAAGGAAGCACTAAATTTGGAAAAGAAAATCCAGTACCAGCTATTGCAAAAACACCGAAATATAAAGACCAATGTCACTATGAAGAAACTGCATCAACTACTGTGCAAAATAACCAGATAGCATCTTGATGACAGGGTCAAATTCACACATAAAATATTAACCTTAAATGTAAATGGGCTAAATACCAAATTAAAAGACACAGACTGGCAAATTGGATAGTCAAGACCCATTGATGTGCTCAGGATGTGTTCAGGAGACCCACCTCATGTGCAAAGACACACACAGGCTTAAAATAAAGGGATGAAGGAAAATTTACCAAGCAAATGTAAAGCAAAATAAATAAATAAATAAATAAAATAAATAATATAAAAAAGCAGTGGTTGCAATTCTAGTCTCTGACAAAACAGACTTTAAACCAACCAAGTTCAAAAAAGGCAAGGAAGGGCATTACATAATGACAAAGGGATTAATTCAACAAGTAGAGGTAACTACCCTAAATATATATGCACCCAATATGGGAGTACCTAGATTCATAAAACATACTTAGAGACTTACAAAAGAGACTTATACTCCCACACAATAATAGTGGGAGACTTTAACACCCCACTGCCAATATTAGATCAGTGAGACAGAAAATTAACAAGGATATTCAGGACTTGAACTAGGTTCTGGATCAAGTGGACCTAATAGACATCTACAGAATTTTCCACCACAAATCAAAATAATATACATTCTTCTCAGTGGACATGGCACTGATTCTAAAATCAACCACTTACTTGGAAGTAAAACACTCCTCAGCAAATTCAAAAGAACGGAAATCATAACAGTCTCTCAGACCACAGTGCAATCAAATTAGAACTCAAGATTAAGAAATTCACTCAAAACCACACCACTACATGGAAATGGAACAACTTGCTCCTGAATGAATCAAGGGTAAATAATGCAATTTAGGCAGAAATTAAGAAGTTCTTTGAAAACAATGAGAACAAAGACACAAAGTATCAGAATCTCTGGGACAGCTAAAGCAGTGTTAAGAGGGAAATTTATAGCACTAAATATCCAGATCAGAAAGCTATAAAATCTCAAGTCAACATCCTAACCTCACAATTAAAAGAGCTAGAGAAGCAAGACAAACAAATCCAAAACCTAGCAGAAGACAATTAACTAAGATCAGAGCAGAACTGAAAGAGATACAGACACACACACACACACACACAGAGTTCAAAAAATCAATGAATCCAGGAGCTGTTTTTATTGAAAACAAGAAACAAAATATATAGACCACTAGCTAGACTAATAAAGAAGAAAAGAGAGAAGAATCAAATAGACACAATAAAAAATAATAAAGTGGATATCACCACTGACCCTACAGAAATACAAACTACCATCAGAGAATACTATAAACACTTCTATGCAAATAAACTAGAAAATTTATAAAATGGATAGATTCCTGGACACATACACCCTCCCAAGACTAATCCAGGAAGAAGTTGAATCCATGAATAGACCAATAATAAGTTCTGAAATTGAGGCAGTAATTAGTAGCTTATCAACCAAAAAAAGTCCAGGACCAGATGGATTCACAGCTGAGTTTTACTAGAGGTAAAAAAAAAAGCTGGTACCATTCCCTCTGAAACTATTCCAAACAATTGAAAAGGACCTCCCTAATTCATTTTATGAGGACAGCATCATCCCAATACCAAAACCTGGCAGAGACACAACAAAAAAAATAAAATGTCAGTCCAATATACCTGATGAACATTGATATGAAAATCCTCAATAAAATACTGGCAAACTGAATCCAGCAGCACATCAAAAAGCTTATCCAGCATGATCAATTTGGCTTCATCCTGGGATGCAAGGCTGGTGCAACATACACAAATCAATAAACATTATCCATCACTTAAACAGAACCAATGACAAAAACCACATGATTATCTCAATAGATGCAGAAAAGGCCTTCGATAACATTCAACATCCCTTCATGTTAAAAACTCTCAATGAACTAGGTATTGATGGAATGTATCTCAAAATGATAAGAGCTATTTATGACAGACCTACAGCCGATAACATACTAAATGGTCAAAAGCCGGAAGCATTCCTTTTGAAAACCCGATCAAGACAAGGAGGCCCTCTCTCACCACTTCTCATCGACACGATATTGGAAGTTCTGGCTAAGGCAATCAGGCCAGAGAAAGAAATAAAGAGTATTCAAATAGGAAGAGAGGAAGTCAAATTGTCTCTGTTTGCCGACATGATTCTATAGTTAGAAAACTTCATTGATTCAGCCCAAAAACTACTTAAGTTGATAAGCGGTTTAGGCAAAGTCTCAGGATACAGAATCAATGTGTATAAATCATAAGCATTCCTATACACCAACAATAGACAAGCAGAGAGCCAAATTGTAAATGAACTCCCTATCACAATTGCTACAAAGAAAATAAAATACCTAGGAATACAGCTAATAAGGGATGTGAAAGACCTCTTCAATGAGAGCTACAAACCACTGCTCAAGGAAATAAGAGAGGACACAAATAAATGGAAAAACATTCTATCTTTGTGGTTAGAAAGAATCAATATCATAAAAATGGCCATATTGCCCAAAGTAATTTATAGATTCAATGCTATTCACATCAAGCTACCCTTAATATTCTTCACAGAATTAGAAAAAACTCCTTTAAAATTTAAATGAAAAAAAAAAAAATAAAAAGTCCATATAGCCCAGACAATCCTAAGCAAAATGAACAAAGCTGGAGGCATCATGCTACCTGACTTCAAACTATACTACAAGGCTACAATAACCAAAACAACATGGTACTGCTACCCAAACAGACATATAGATCAATGGAACACAGCAGAGACCTCAGAAATAACACCACACATCTACAACCATCTGATCTTTGACAAACCTGACAAGAACAAGTAATGGGGAAAGGATTCCTTATTTAATAAATGGTGCTGGGAAACCTGGCTAGCCATATGCAGAAAACTGAAACTGGACCCCTTCCTTAGACCTTATACAAAAATTAACTCAAGATGGATTAAAGACTTAAATGTAAAATCCAAAACCATGAAAACCCTAGAAGAAAACCTAGGCAGTACCATTCAGGACCTAGGCATGAGCAAAGACTTCATGACGAAAAGCAATGGCAACAAAAGCCAAAATTGACAAATGGGATCTAATTAAAGAACTTCTGCACAGCAAAATAAACTATCATCAGAGTNTAGCCCAGACAATCCTAAGCAAAATGAACAAAGCTGGAGGCATCATGCTACCTGACTTCAAACTATACTACAAGGCTACAATAACCAAAACAACATGGTACTGCTACCCAAACAGACATATAGATCAATGGAACACAGCAGAGACCTCAGAAATAACACCACACATCTACAACCATCTGATCTTTGACAAACCTGACAAGAACAAGTAATGGGGAAAGGATTCCTTATTTAATAAATGGTGCTGGGAAACCTGGCTAGCCATATGCAGAAAACTGAAACTGGACCCCTTCCTTAGACCTTATACAAAAATTAACTCAAGATGGATTAAAGATTTAAATATAAATCCAAAACCATGAAAACCCTAGAAGAAAACCTAGGCAGTACCATTCAGGACCTAGGCATGAGCAAAGACTTCATGACGAAAAGCAATGGCAACAAAAGCCAAAATTGACAAATGGGATCTAATTAAAGAACTTCTGCACAGCAAAATAAACTATCATCAGAGTGAATGACAACCTAAAGAATAGGAGAAAATTTTTGCAATCTACCCACCTGATAAAGGTCTAATATTCAGAATCTACAAAGAACTTAAACAAATTTACAAGAAAAAATGCCAAACAACCCCATTAAAAAGTGGGCAAAGGATATGAATAGACACTTCTCAAAAGAAGACATTTATGCAGTCAACAAACATATGAAAGAAGCTCAATATCACTGATCATTAGAGAAGTACAAATCAGAACCACAATCAGATATTATCTCATGCCAGTCAGAATGGCGATTATTAAAAAGGTCAAGAAACAATAGATGCTGGTGATGCTGTGGAGAAATAGGGAAGCTTTTACACTGTTGGTGGGCATGTAAATTAGTTCCACCATTGTGGAAGACAGTGGGGTGATTCCTCAAGGATCTAGAACCAGAAATACCATTTGACCTGGCAATCCATTACTGGTATATACCCAAGAGATTATAAATCATTCTACTCTACTATAAAGACACATACACATGAATGTTCATTGCAGCACTATTTACAATAACAAAGACATGGAACAACCCAAATGCCCATCAATGACAGACTGGATAAAGAAAATGTGGTAATATACCCCGTGGAATACTATGCAGCCATAAAAAGGAATGAGTTCCTGTCCTTTGCAGGGACAAGGATGAAGCTGGAAGCCATCATCCTCAGCATACTAACACAGGAACAGAAAACCAAGCACCACATGTTCTCACTCATAAGTGGGAGTCGAACAATGAGACTACACGGACACAGGGAAGGTAACAACACACCCTTGGGCCAGTCAGGGGCATGGGTGAGAAGCGGGGGAGAACATTGGGACAAAGAGCTAATGCACGTGGGGCTTAAAACCTAGATGATGGCTTGATAGGTGCAGCAAACCACTCTGGCACATGTATACCTATGTAACAAACCCACATGTTCTGCACTTGTATCCCAGAACTTAAAGTAAAAGAAAAAAGAAAAAAAGAAATATAACATAGGGAGTAGAATTTTCATGTAATCTGACAAGATTTTTACTTGTAAAGTGAGATAAGAAACCATATATGATTATGTTAACATGATTTCAAAAAACTAAAAAGTGAAATTAGGTTCTACTGTGAATATGCAAAGAATACTCTGAATGATGTGCTTATCTACCTCTAGAAACCAAAAGCTTTTGGAGGAAAATATTCAAGAAATCTCAGTCATACTTAAGAGATCCTGCTAACCCGCAGGGCGTGCTGAGCAAGTAAGCCCTTATTGTGCACGATGTTCAAGGGTGGGCTCTCATGGTTTGATCTCTGAATCTCCATATAATCTGGTTTGGAAAAGTAAGCCTAGATATTAGATTTCTCTTTGGAAATTTCAAATTGGGTAACTGAGAAAATGAGGCATCAGCAGCAGCAGAAGTCAAAGCATGTATCAAGATTTCTATAAGGTAAAAGTTGTTGCTGTGTCATTTATGCCATTTTAAATCAGAAATCCAGAGCAAAGTATGGGAATCACCCTCTAAGAGATAGGCCCTTGGGTCATTGATAGCTGTTACCTTCACTTTTCCATGATCTCTGGCTCTATGCAGCTTCTGCCTTTGGTTTTCTATGAGCTGCTTTGCCGTATTTTAGAAATTGCTCTCCCATATTCCTTCAAATTCCCACTAAACTGCTTTATTATTTAAATGATTAAACGTGTTTCTTTTACTTAAAAACAAGAGTCCCAACTAAACAGAAAAGACAAAGGTGATTAATTATTATTCACTTGAAGTGCCTAACACATAATAGCAGATTAAATATTGACTACAAAAATAAATAAATTATAAAATGGAACTTTTGTAATTGATTAAAATTCTAATGAGAAAATAATTCACCATTTCACATATGCCTTTTAAAGCAATAATACAGAGAATGATTAACTTTGATTTATATCTTACTCAGTAATAAATTATAGCTAAGTTAAAAGATAAACACTTTAAAAGTATTTGTTAGATCTGCTTTTATAAAACAACTCTAAAAGTTTTAGTCTCTGCATTTAAATATAAGTTGCTATTACATGACATAGTTATGCCAGTTTTAATACATAAAAATTAAATACTTGGTTATATAAATTCTCTGAGAACAGATACAAATTTTATTAAATGGAATCAGGATAAAGCAATGACTTTCTCCATTCTTCCTTTGAGGGAGGGAGTACATTTCTATGCAAAATACTGTCATCTTTGTAAAAATTCTACATGTTGGATTTTAAAATGCAAAGTTAATCTCCTAAATATATTTTCAAAGCTTGTTTTCATTAGAGATTCAATATACTGTATGCAAAAGCAAGATATATATTCTCTTTAATGTAATCAACATAATTGTTTGGGAAGTCTTTAATAGAGTTTGGTTCAAATATAGTCACTTCCTATTTATTTATTCATAAATGAATTCAGCAATTATTTAGTTTCTAATACAAAACATTGTAATAGGTACTACAGGGAAATACGAAATAAAAATAACTTTTAAAATAATTTTAAAAGGAGGACAAAATTGAGTGTTGCAACAATGAAATAAAGTTCTTATTGAAAAGTAAAATAAAATGTTTTCGGGTTGAGCCTTAGAGAATGAAAAGAATTATATTCAGCCAAGTGGTGTTAACTGATGTGATTTGGGCATAGTTGGTTCAGTTAAGTTTCATCACTTGCTTCTAGAAATTGAATTATATGTTGATCAATGGCAAACTTTGGAAGCAAACAAAACTGGATCTTAAATGCTCAATAATTGATACAACTGGGGAGAAAACAAGCAAACAAAATAAACATAACCGACCTCAGCCTAGTATTGGATGGAAGTCAACCTGGAAAACAACAGCAAATTCCAAACTATATTTCTGTCAAATCTCATAGTTTTATTTATACCCAATAAGTTGCTGTTACTCTAATATAGTAGCCAGTGTACATTTAACAGCCTATTAACTTGAAGGAAGCATAGTGAGAGAATCGTATATCAGGAGAAAGGAATGATATGGACAGATGGAGAGCTGAGTCTGTGGAGGATGAAACCTATTATGCCTCCAGCAGACTTCACTCCAAACTTTGGGTGGCCTGATGGGATATTCTGGGTTGTCTTGGAACTTGACATAAAATTGATATTTTTCTGAAGTACCTGGAAATGTAAGAATCTAAAACACTTTCAATCCTGACTTTTTTATTACCAAACTCTCATCTTGCATTTCCTTTTCACAATTACCTTTCAACCAATACATCAAGAAGAAACTCTTATTTGATTATTTCAAGTTTTTAGTGTTCTGTAACACTTACTGTTATCCTTTATAAAAGACATATGAGACCTTAGGCTCAGAGTTTTGATAGGCAAGAGTATTCAGATAGTATGTACTAGTATTTTGTTTCTATTACATTCATGACAGGAGACACTGCTTTCCTATTTATGATGTAATATAAAGTTGACTTCTTAAGAACAAGTGCATTTAATTTCATAATAATAGAAAACATTAAGAAAATTAATAGTATGAATGACACATAGATATGGCAAAATCACAAAGCTAGTACATTAATTAGTAAAGTGTTGAGACACTGCTCTGAAGTGAGGGAGAATATCAGGGGTGCTGTAGGTTTCACAGAATTCGGTCAGCCAGAAGTCACGGCACAATTATGATAGTCCCCTTCTCTCCATATACCTTCAGCTCAGTTTATCTCTAAGTCAGTGTTTGGCAATTGTGAACATGATAGATAGCTTTAGGAAGGCAAAGCCAGCTGTTGCTTTTAATCTTGTGTACCATGAAAGCAGAGGGAGAAATGTTTGCTTTCTCTTTTATTTGTGTTATCATAATAAAACACAGGGCCTGTTCTTTCGTTTATTTTTGACCTTTTCTGCAAAGTTGTGAAAGCTGGTGATTTTTCCATTATTGGCGAGAGAGAAAGGGGCAAGATCTAACTTAGATGGGCAGTTTTGGTGTTTATCTGGGTTTTGTTTTATTTTGGTGTGTTTGTTCAGAAATGAATATATGGTGCCATAAAGAGTCTAAAATTTTAAAGACTGATTCACAAAGAAATATAATTTAAAAAATTAAAGTTATAATTTTAATATTAAAGCATATCTCCTCTGTTATATGTCTAGAAAGAACACATATATGCTAAAAAGAAAGGATTATAGGATATAATTGTAGGACATATTAATTATAGGATAATGATGTATTTTATGACAAATGCTTATTCAGTCATGAATTTTAAATTAGTTTCTTTAATGAAAAAGTATAATCATTAAATATTTTGGTAACAGATTCGTGATTGTCTTTATTATACGCAACATATCAGATCAAATTAAATAAAACTCAAATAATTAGATCACAAAAGTAGCGTTAATATAGTAATTAAGTGTTGGTAACTGACTGTGCCTGGTGACTCAAGTCTGTTATCCAGCCACTTTGGGAGGCAGAGTCGGGAGGATCCCTTGAGCCCAGGAATTCAAGACCAGCCTGGGGAACACAGCAAAACCCTGGTCTCTACAGAAAAAAGAAAAGTTAGCCTGGCATGGTGGCACAGGCCTGTAGCCACTCCAGAGGCTGATACGGGAGAATCACCTGAGTCTGGGGAGGATAAGGCTGAGCCATAAATGCACTGCTGCACTCTAGCCAGGGTGACAGAGTGTTTTTGTTTGTCTCAAAACAAAAGCAAAACCAAAACCCAAAAAACAAAATAAAATGAAACAAAACCCCAAAACAAACAAGAAATAAATATTGGTAACTAATTATATTGGCTCCTAAAATAAGAAATTCTGTATTTGACAATTTTTGAATTCTGCTTTTTTTTTTTAGTGATTGTTACAAATTTGTGGGCTTTGAACTATTTGTTAGTGGAGACCGCGTTTGAACCCATGATTGTTATTGGTAGATGATCTTAGTAATTATTTGATTAAAATAAACACACAGTAGAAGCTCAACAGATATTAGTCTTTCTACTTGCCATCTATTTCCTTCTGTTTTGAGTTATTACAACTGATTAGTCCAAATACTGTGAACCATCTTTACCTTCGGAGTATGTTCATTGGGCAATTGATCAACAACCTGTCTTTTTTTGATAAATTGCTCTTAATAATGTTCAGTCCATTCATAACTTCATTTTTGCGTTAAGTTCAATTATTTTGAAATCACAAGGGAGTGACTTTTGTGCTTGTGGAGTGTATTTCCTTGAAATGCTTAACATTCTTTGCTTCTGTATCATTGATGTCATGAATCCTTTTAATGTTTTGGCTTTTCTTTTCTCTCAGAGTTTATGACATCTCTTCTATTATATGCTGACAAAGAGCACTATAGATTAACATCATTTTGTTAGAAATTTTAGCAAGCGCTTCTTGGAGGTTTTCCATCACAAACATTGTTACTGCTTGACTTTAGACATCACACGCATTATCGTCTAAATCGCTCTACTTCTTTCAAGATGCTTGTAGGAGTTGAGTACGCAAACCTAATAGAGGAAATTCAATTTTGTCTTTTTTTTTTTTTTTCAGTGTGCTGCTTTCTGCTGGTAGCTTCATTTAAAGCAAATGAACATCATATTTTTAAATCAATATTAAATGCTGAAAGGAATTTGAGAAACGTTTCTCAAATTTGGGCACTTGTGGACTATCAAGAGTACCTGTGAGGACTACAAATATTTTTCAATTTTAAAAATTCAAAACCTCGACTTTAGGTTTTGGTTTCATGGCTGTGCCCAGTTATAAAGTGGTCATCTAAATTATCCACAATTTGTGTATATTTATGTTACCATAATTATAAAAACAAAGCACAGTCATTCCTTCATAGTCATGAGTTATACATCTGTGGATTCAACCAATCCTGGATCAAAAATATATTTTTTTAATCACATCTGCACTGAACATATGCAGACATTTTTTCTTGTCATATTCCTTAAACAACATGGTATAATAACTATTTACATAACATTTACAGTGGATGAGGTATTATAAGCAATCTAGAGACGATTTAAAGTACAGTTATGTGCTACATGTTAATGTTTTGGTCAACAATGGACCACATATACAATGGTGGCCCCATAATATTCTAATGAAGCTGAAAAATTTCTACTGCCTAGTGATATCACAGCCATTTTAACATTATAGGGCATGGCATCACCTTTGCTATCTTTAAATATGTTTAGATACACAAATACAATTGTATTCCGATTGCCTGTGGTATTCAGTACACTAATATGCTGTACAGGTTTGCAGTCTAGAAGTGATAGGGCTATACTATATAGCCTAGGTGTATAGTCGTGTATCCAGGTTTGTGTAAGCACATTCTATGAAATTCACACAACAACAAAATTGCTTAACGACATTTCTCAGAATGTATCCCTATGGTTAAGTGATGCATGACTGTATAGAGGAGGATTTACATATAATCTACAGAGGAGGATTTCCTTAGATTATATGCAAATACTATGCCATTTTATAACAGGAACTTGAGCATCAGTCGATTTTGGTATTTGTGAGAGGTCCTGGAATCAATTCCCTAGAGATACTGAGGGAAAACTGTACTTTAAAATCCTCCTGGACCACTTGTGGACGCACAAGCAGATTTGTAGACCTCAGTTCAAAAAAAAATAGTGATATACTACCATTTCATAGGTAAGAAAACTAAACCCAAAGAGGCAAGGGAACCTTGGCCAGGATCACCAAAGAGTTATAGGGAGATGTCTTGGTAAGAAAATTGTGTGCGTGTGTGTGCGCACACACGCGTGGGCCTGTATGAACACGTAACATAGTTTGTACCACCTGGTTTTACTTTGCTTTATATCTTGAAACAACGTAGTGAACTTTACTTAAAGGTTATGATCATACTGAATCCTGGAACACTACTCAAGAAAATGGTATTATAATTAATCAAAGTGTTAATGTTTATTCTTTGTCTTATTATGTGTAAGAATCTACTCATCCAATTAAACATGGAAAGCCAAAAGTGTATTGTACTGCCAAAAATGAAAAACAACGTATGCCTGAATTCATAGAACTGTGAGTAATGTAGAAGATAAAATGAAACATGGATACGTAATAAAAAACAAAATCAAGCATATTGATTATAGTTACTTAGTGATTGCCTATTTAAATACTAAAAATTTAAGAATTTAATTTAAAACACATCAACAATATTTAGCTATTAGTTATAAATATGCCAGGAGATGGTTATCACAGGATACCTTTTACAATCTACAAATACTGAAATTTTAAGTTTAGGCAAATCAAGGAATGACAATGACATCGGCAATGAAGTTCAAATCTTCAAACTCGCACATCTCCATCGGAGCAATTTTCAATTACACGAAGATACTGTAGTTAATGTGCCTATTCCTCTCTCTGATAATAGTAGTGTAGTTTATTTTTACAAAGAAGTCATAAATGCTTTCCATTCTATACATGGAACATTAAATAAACGCAAAAAAAAAAAAAAAAAAAAAAAAAAAAAAAAAAAAAAAAAAAAAAAAAAAAAAAAAAAAAAAAAAAAAAAAAAAAAAACACCTCAGCCAGATTGTTTCAGATAACATTTCTTGACCATTGTTTTATAGTTCCAATTTCTATGAGGCTTATATAGTAATTTATTTTCTTTTTCTTTTATTTTGAGAGACGAGTCTCTGTCTCAGCCCAGGCTGGAACACAGTGACACAGTGATAGCAGTTCACTGCGACTTGAAACTCTTTGGCTCAAAAGATCCTCCCACCTCAGCCTGCTGAGAGGCTGGGACTATGCCACCATCCCTGGATAATTGTTTTAGAGACAGACTCTCGCTATGTTGCCCAGGACGGGTAATTTCATTCTTAAAAAAAATTTAGAAATTAAAGGAAATATCTTTTTTCAATTTATTTAGAGGTCTAAGTTTTGAGATATTTATTTATAACTTTAAATGCTTTTATTTGATCAACTAAAGCAAGTTGAGGCATTTTTTCTAAACCACATTAAAGGAATTATTAAAACATGATTTTATTGGATATCTATCTAGCTTTAATCACGTTAGCTTATGCTGGGTAACAGCTTTCTGGAGCCCACAAGGGGGCAGACTAAGAACGTATGAAAGAAAACAATCCTTACCCTGTAGTCACTAACTGGTGGTGGAGTTCCGTTCCAACTGAATGCATTTGGCTTTATTTCCTTTTTCTGAATTTTATCTTATTTTCTTCTGACTGTGAAGGCAATTTCAGTTTCTTTGCACAGTATTGAAAAATTCAGCACTAAAAAATCTAAACTCATTTGACTATACCCATCTTCTCATTTTCTTCTAAGAGAAAACTGTGCAGAAGTCATACACGATTATGCTAAAGGAGTAAATCGTAATAATTTCTAATCCATTATTTTCCATTAATTAATTTTTAAGTAATAGTTTATTTATTTATTTATTTTTGAGACAGAGTCTCGCTCTGTTGCCCAGGCTGGAGTGCAGTGGCGCAATCTCGACTCAGTGCAACCTCCGCCTCCTGGGTTCAAGTGACTCTCCTGCCTCAGCCTACCGAGTAGCCTGGACTACAGGGGCCTGCCACCGTGCCGGGCTAATTTTTTGTATTTTTAGTAGAGACGGGATTTCGCCATGTTAGCCAGGATAGTCTCAATCTCCTGACCTCGTGATTCGCCCACCTCGGCTTCCCAAAGCACTGAGATTACAGGCATAGTTTGTTTATTTTCAAAAGAAAATGACAAAATAACTGTCATTTTTTCATATCAATTGTATAAATCGGTATTTTATGAATAAATGGTTCAGGTATTCTTGCATTTCCTTTAGTTTTATTGTGTCCTCATAATTTGGTTGCAACTTTCAAACATCTCTCTATATTTCCCAGAAGATTATTTGATTAGTTAATAAAATATTTCCTAACAGGAGCTGCTTTTGTCAGGGAGATATTATTTTTATGTGCGCTCATATATTTCACACTGGTAATCATGTGTAACAATTTTGAGACTAAACTATTGAAAGTCATTCTTTAGCAAATAAAGTAAAATCACCTTTTAATTGAATAATCATTAAAATAATGTTCAAAATATCTTCAAGGAATATGTCCAACTTCAATTCACTGTAAATAAATGAGATTTAGCTAATATATTAATGCATGTTACTTCTAATTTAATTAGATTAAAAATAGAATTCATCTAACAGTCTATATACTTAAATATATTCAAGCAAAGTGTTTTACTTAAATTAGTATAAAGTATGAAGTTTCTTATTTCCTAACCAGTCTTCAATTCCAAACTGCTGATTGAGTTCTAGCTCATGTACATAACTTCTCCTATACTCCAGGGGGTCACAGTTTAATCTTATTGCCAATTCCTTTGTTTGAGATTTTATGGATATGTGTATACCTATATATACACACACACACATATGTACATATATGTATATGTGTACACACTTTATGTTCATATTTGGTATTTAATTTATAGAATAAATATTTTAAAGGTTATAAAGTTGAGATTAGATCTCTAAATAGATACTATGTATCTTTACCTAAGGATAAAGCATATGCAGGAGAACAATTTTCCTAGATTTGAAATGGTCGTGGCTGAAAGGCCAATTTACATGTAATCCTGTTAAATTGGTCTTCACCCTCAGAAAGTTAAGAAGAACCGTTTGAAAAATAAAACGCATTCTCTAATTCGAGTATTTTACAGGCATCGAATTTTAAAGTTGACACATAGTGAACATTGCACTATTAGGATGAGCCACTTTTTAGGGAAGGGAGTTTAATCACCAGAGAGCGTAATTCCGGGAACTCTTGAAGATCAGAAGAATATAACTTTCAGCTTTAGTAATTTAGAGTTAAAAGGAACACGAAGTTTCTTTTTGGATGGCATGAACTAGTACTGGTATGCCTGGCTCATCCAGAAGCAGTTAGAACATGTCTCTCCAGGTCTTGGAAGTAGAAGTGACTGCAGGTTTGCTGAGTCATAACACCATATGGCATAATAGTAAGGCTCCTTGAAGAGCGAGTCACCTCGTGAAGACTTTGTGGGAGGTGGAGACCTCTGGAGAATCCGAAGCCTCAGCTTCAAAGGGAAGAATGACATTGTCTCATCAAGAGATAAATGAAGAGTATATTTGTCTGATAAAGAGTTCAACTGACTGACTTTACTTGTGAAAAAGAAGTCTCACTCAGATACAATATCCAAATGAAGTCAATGGATGTTCACTGAGAGAAAACAGCTCTAGAATGAAACACTCAGCCTTCTTTTGCAGCCATGTAGTCTTTTCAGCACTTTAAAAGTACTGACAACAGTACCTCTTGTTTTAAAGAAACTGGCAAATGAGTGAGAAGCCTCCTCTCAGCCTCCTCTTGATTTTTTATAAGAGACTTCAGTTTTAAACAATCTTGGACTTTCCAAAAAAGGGCTATTTTAATTTTATAAAATGCTCAAGCCTAGGGAGAGGGAGGAGCTAAGAATTTTTGAAATGCCATTGGAAATAATTCCAGCTCTAATTAATCTCTTTTTGGTATCAAGAGAAAGAAATTGTGAATATTCATCCTAAGAGAACAATTTAAAGTACTGGTACCAAGATTAGACCCCGTTTAACAATAATATAATATAATATAAACTTGAAAACCTCTGGGAAAGCTATGAAAAGTTTATTTTATTTTATTTTATTTTTTAATTTAATTTATTTTCCATCCTGCTCCCCCTGTAAATGAAAAATTTTAAAGGCTAGAAGGCTAGACATAAGTTATGTGAAACAATTAACAAGGTTTGGTGATTTTTTTGGCATTTGGTAACAAACAGCAGCTGTGG
>NW_016816502.1:2613958-2630373 GCF_001698545.2 Rhinopithecus bieti | reverse complement strand
AAAAAAAAAAAAAAAAAAAAAAAAAAAAAAAAAAAAAAAAATTAGACGGGCGTGGTGGTGGGTGCCTGTGATCCCAGCTGCTCCAGAAGCAGAGGGAGAAGAATCTCTTGAACCCGGGAGGCAGAGGTTACAGTGATCCGAGATCGCGCCACACAGTATATATATGTGTGTGTGTGTATACTTTTAAATATATTTTATATATGTGTGTATATATGTCAAAAACTATATGTACATTTTATATATACTACATATATTGTCTATCTAATGAAATTGTGAAAACTAAATGAGTGTGTACACACATATTTATATACTCATTTAGTTCTATGATATATACATATATACATATATATGTGTACATCTGTATCTATCTATCTATCTATCTATCTATCTATCTATCTATCTATCTATCTCTAGGATTTTCTAAGATATATATTTCCTAAAGTAAAGTCTGATGAATATTATTGGTCGGTGATAAATATTACTACTGGAAAATTGAATCACTGAAATGGTTTTGGAACTCTGTACGTGAAAAGAAATGTCCCTCACTCTCTAAGCCAGTGTTTCTTGATCTTCCTGTACATTGAAATCTTGTGAAGAACTTCAAAAAAATACTGATGCTTAGGCCATACCATAAGAGATTGAGACATAATAGTAGCTTCAGCAAATGATGTTTTAAAACTCTCATGTGATAGTAATATGAGACCACTGCCCTATGTCATAAAGGAATGACTTGACTTCACCCTTATATTTGAAGCTCAGGGAAGGAAAAAGGAAGATCCAGAAAGTAACTGCATGAGCCACAGGTGTTTAGGAGACTAGCTGACACTTTCTCACATCTTATTTTTGGCAATGACAGAACCAATTACCCCCTTATTCTTGAAATTCTTGTGTCCCTACAAATTCCTCAGAGACACTCCCCTAGTTTTTTTTTTTTTGCAGCTTCTCAAGCCACACAATCACTGCAGGTATAGCCAGTGCCTCATTCTGTTTCCATTTAGTGTCTCTGCAGTCCACCTACCACACTGTTCTCCTAAAGATCACATCATGTACCACATCAATCAGAGCAACCTTCAGTGTATTTGGCTCAGCAGCCCAGGCTTCTCAGGACCTCACTTCTCCAGCTAGCTTCCCTGCCTTCTACTCTCCAGGAAAGATGCCAAAGAATGAAATGAACTATGTGGTTTACTGCCTCCAGGATCTCCAAAGCATTGTTTCTCCTGTTTCAAATGCTTTCCCACAGCTATCCTCTTCACTGGGGACTCCTGTCTGCTCCTCCCAATTCAGGGCAAGTGTCAAGGTTTTCTTGGCAGTGCGCTTCCTTCCTTCTTTCCAGTCTGAAGAACAAAATTCTTATTTCTATCAGCTGAAGTGGTTAATATATTTATCTTTCTCTGTCACCAGATTGGTTTTATTTCAAATGTTCTTTATTTGGAATAATCTAAGGGCTTCCTGATGAAGGAAAGTTCTGGGTAGTGGTATCCCAAAATTCATTTGTTAAAAGAACCCTTTGAGATGATTCTTAATACACACTAAACTTGAAGAAACATCAAAATCGTCATTCATGTGTGCACATATTGAGAGGAACAATCCTTACACAGAAGCACAAATGCTTAGTTCATCTATAGTAATAAAAGGTGAAATACACTATAGAGGTGAGGATATTGGTGCTTGGGTCGATATAGGGTGAGAACTTGTGGAAACGTTCTTCAGTTGTTTCTGTGTCCTCGGTGAAATGGGAAGCACAGTCATCAGTTGAGATAAAAGATGGTGGAGGGGGTGTTATAGACCTGATGAGAGTTAGGAACAGAAGACTCAAGGGACTAGAAAATTATAATATGATTGCTAGGCATTATTAAAGGCATAATTGGGGTTTACAGACTTCATTTAATTGGGACATTTCAGCACTTTTTTGCTTTTCTTCAACCATGTGTAGCTGCATAGGTACATGTGAAGAGTAGGCAGTGGGTGAATGTCTTCAAGGTTGGAGTTCTTTTTTTTTTTTTTTTTGTAGTTTTAGTAGAGACGGGGTTTCACCGTGTTAGCCAGGATGGTCTCGATCTCCTGACCTCGTGATCCGCCTGTCTCGGCCTCCCAAAGTGCTGGGATTACAGGCTTGAGCCACCGCGCCCGGCCAAGGTTGGAGTTCTGATAAACAAGTACATTAGTAGAGATCCAAAGGGGTTGATGGTTGATGGCATATGCAAGGGAGGCATTATTCTAACTGACCACAGAACACATTCTGGGTAAGGAAGAGAAAAAATTACATTAGGGCAATGAGGAAGAGTGAAATGTCGGATATAGTCAATGAATTTTAACTTCTATTATTTCTTAAATGTTATTAAAATTAGAGACCCAACTGGAGTGAACTAGAATGTTTGGTATTGATATTCCAGAGTGGGCACAGTGATTGATCATAACACGTTCTAGGATTGACCATGAGAATCTTTTTTTTTTTTTATTTTATTTATTTTTTAATTTTTTTATTTTTTGAGACGGAGTCTTGCTTTGTCGCCCAGGCTGGAGTGCAGTGACCAGATCTCAGCTCACTGCAAGCTCCGCCTCCCGGCTTTACGCCATTCTCCTGCCTCAGCCTCCTGAGTAGCTGGGACTACAGGCGCCCGCCACCTCGCCTGGCTAGTTTTTTGTACTTTTAGTAGAGACGGGGTTTCACCGTGTTAGTCAGGATGGTCTCGATCTCCTGACCTCGTGATCCGCCCGTCTCGGCCTCCCAAAGTGCTGGGATTACAGGCTTGAGCCACCGCGCCCGGCCCATGAGAGTCTTTTATACAAGAAAAGAACAAGATTATTGGAGGAGAGAATGCCAAACAGCCGGGATTCTAGGTAGCTCAACGGATGATCTAGATAAATACTGAGATTACCAATGTAATTGTGAGATATTGTCAGTGAGCTCAAAATCTTTTAAGATATGAGAGAGAGTAACACAGGGCTCAGGAGATGACCTCAAAGAGAACTGAGTATTAGTGGTAAGGTCTATTGCAAGCTTTTTCTGTAAAGGGTCAGATAATAAATATTTTAGGCTTTGCCAGTCATATATAGTCTTTGTTTCCTGCTCCTGTTCCTCCCTCCTCCTGCTCTTCTTCCTCCTGCTGCTGCTCCTCCTGTTACTCCTCCTCCACTGCTACCATCACTGCTTCTTATTTTTCTTATTTTTTCCACAATGCTTTATAATGTATAAACCATTTTTATCTTAGAGTTGTACAAAAACAGGCAAGAGGTTGAATTTGGCCTGTAGGCTGTAGGTTGCTAACCCCTGAACAAAACTGGAGGTAGAAGGAATGGTCTTCAAGGAGCAGTAAGTAAGGCAAATCTCCACTTCACTCCTAGCCCTTGTGGTATCAGGCATATAGAGAAAGCAGTGTCCTCAAGTACTAAATTTCAGTTGTTAGTCGAAGAGGAGGAAAATACAAAATGTTAGAGAATTCCACCCTCCCCAATTTTTTGTTGATGCTAATAAAGCTAAAGTACACTTACCTGTACCAGTCTGTCTTGTAGATCTATGTCTCAATTTGTTTTGAGAAAAACACCTGAAAGTAGAATTGCCAGATCATTGGAATTTTTGGATTTTCTCCCAAAGTAATCCCCTGTTTTGAAATCGTATCACTGCCACTCAATTTTACTAAAATTAAACCAATCTAAAAAGATTATCACCTTTATGAAGACAAAGTTCCAACTTTCAGAATGTTAGTTTCAGAGACCTCAGTAGGCTGACACTCTGACCTGCTTCTCCTGTCTACTTTTGCCTTTAGGACAAAAGCAGAATATCAAAGTGTCAAAGAAAATACTTGCTTAATGTACAGATATCACAGATAACAGTTAAAAACCCAACTTTCTGACTAAGAAGGTGTTTGCTTGTTAGTATCCATGTTAGTGTCACTGCTTTCTACCCTTGAAGAAGGATCAGATAAAACAATAACACGCCAGGCATGGATGAGTTCTAGAGATTATTTCAAAGCAGCCAACACATTTTTTATTTGTACATGGTACAGAAACGTTCAATTTGGGACCATAATGCAACTTATGTTTCTATTCATTACTTTTAATATTAACCTACAACTCTCCTTATTTACTCAGAAAATCATTATTCCACAATTGGTTTTTAACAAATTCCTGCTGTAGATATGTGTGACACATTCTACTAGTTGCCTATATTATTGCTTTCTTTCCTCTTCTTTTCTTTTCTTTATTTATTTTTTGCCTGTTTTATAGATTAAGTGCTTTTATTTTTTTTCCAACTTTTATCCCCTGGACTTTTTTTTTTTTTTCATTTTTCATTATTTTAATTGTTTTGGGGCAGCAGGTGGTGTTTGGTTACATGGATAAGTTCTTTAGTGGTAATTTCTGAGATTTTGTTGCACTCATCACCCGAGCAGTATACACTGTCCCAGTGTGTAGGGTTTTATCCCTCACCACCCTCTCAACCTTCTCCCCAAGTCCCCAGTGTTCATTATATCATTCTTATGCCTTTGTGTCCTCATAGCTGAGCTCCGACTTATAAGTGAGAACATATAATATTTGGTTTCCCACTGCTGAATTATTTCACTTAAAGTGATGGTCTCCAAACCCATCCAGGTTTCTCCAAATTCCATTATTTCATTTCTTTTTATGGCTAGGTAGTATTCCATGGTGTGTGTGTGTGTGTGTGTGTGTGTGTATGTGTGTGTGTATGTGTGTACATATATATGTTATCTGTCCACTTGTTGGTTAATGGGCATTTAGGCTGGTTCCATACTTTTGCAATTGCAAATTGTGCTGCTATAAACATGCATGTGCAAAGGTCTTTTCTTCATATAATGACTTATTTTCCCTTTGAGAAGATACCCAGTAGCGGGATTACTGGATCAAATGGTAGTTCAGCTTTTAGTTCTTTAAGAAAATTCCATAGTGTTTTCCATAGTGGTTGTATTACTTTACATTCCCACCAGCAGTGTAAAAGTGTTTTCTTTTACACTTTTGTCCACATCCATGCCAACATCTATTTTTTTTTATTTTTAAATTATGGCCTTCTTGCAGGAGTAAGGTGGTATTGTACTGTGGTTTGATTTGCATTTCTCTAATAATTGGTAATGCTGAGAATTTTTTCATGTTTCTTGGCCATTTGTATATCTTCTTTTGAGAACTGTCTATTCATGGCCTTAGCCCATTTTTTGATTGGATTGTTCTTTTCTTGCTGATTTGTTTGAGTTCCTTGTGGATTCTGGATATTAGTCCTTTGTTGGATGCATAGATTGCAAAGATTTTCTCCCACTCTGTGGGTTGTCTGTTAACTTTGCTGATTATTTCATTTGCTGTGCAGAAGTATGTTAGCTTAATTAAGTCCAACCTATTTATTTTTGTTTTTGTTGCATTCACTTTTGGGTTCTTCATCATGAACACTTTGCCTAAGACAATAAGTAGAAGAGGTTTTTTCCAATGTTATCTTCTAGAATTTTTATGGTTTCAGGTCTTAGATTTAAGTCTTTGATTCATCTTGAGTTGATTTTTGCATAAGATGAGAGATAAGGATCCAGTTTCATTCTTCTCCATGTGACTTGCCAATTATCCCAGCATTATTTGTTGAATAGGCTGTCCTTTCCTCACTTTATGTTTTCGTTTGCTTTGTTGGCTGTTAAGTATTTGGGTTTATTTCTTGGTTCTCTATTCTGTTTCATTGGTCTACATGCCTGTTTTTATACCAGTATCATGCTGTTTTGGTAACTATAGCCTTGTAGTATAGTTTGAAGTCAGGTTATGTGATGCCTCCAGATTTGTTTTGTTTTGCTTTTGTTTTGTTTTGCTTAGTCTTGCTTCGGCTATGTGGGCTCTTTTCTGGTTCTACATGAATTTTATATATTTTTTCTAGTTATATGAAAAATAATGATGGTATTTTGATTGGAATTGCATTGATTTTATAGATTGATTTTGGTAGTATGGTCATTTTCACAATACTGATTCTATGTATCCATGAGAATGGGATGTATTTCCATTTGTTTGGGTCATCTATGATTTCTTTCAGTAGTGTTTTGTAGTTTTCCTTGTAGAGATCTTTCACCTACTTGGTTAGGTATATTCCTGAGTATTTAATTTTATTTTGTTTTTTGCAACTGTTGTAAAAGGGGTTGAGTTCTTGATTTGATTTTCAGCTTGGTCACTGAGCTGGTGTATAGCAGAGCTACTGATTTGTGTAATTTTATTTTGTATCCTGAAATTTTACTGAATTCATTTATCAGATCTATGATCTGATGAGTCTTTAGGGTTTTCTAGGTATATATCATATCACTGGCAAACTGTGACAGTTTGAGTTCCTCTTTACTGATTTGGATGCCCTTTATTTCTTCTTCTTGTCTGATTGCTCTGGCTAGGATATTGCCCTATTTCTTAAAATAAGAAACTACAATTTGCCCAACTACTAAAATTCTATTTTGCAAAATTCCTTGTGACACTGTCCTAGAAAATGAAATATAAGAAGTCTCTTAGTTGGATATCCTGAGATTACTACTGCTTTTCTGATAAAATAAAATTACCTCAAATACAGCTCTTCTGCCATATCCCTTCTCTGCCTAGATAGAATATTTAGATAGTACTCAAAAATACAATAATTATAAGTATGCACACAAGCAGACACTGAGAATGGTGAGTATATTAGTATGTTTTCACACTGCTGGTAAAGACATACCCGAGACTGGGAAGCAAAAGGAGTTTAATGGACTTACAGTTCCACATGGTTGGAGATGCCTCACAAACATGGTAGAAGGCAAGGAGGAACAAGTTATGTCTTACATGGATAGCAGCAGGCAAAGAGAGAGAGCTTGTGCAGGGAAACTCTCATTTTTAAAACCATCAGCTCTTGTGAGACTTATTCTCTATCATGAGAACAGCATGAGAAAGAGTCTCCTCCATGATTCAATTACCTCCCACTGGGTTCCTCCCATGACACGTGGGAATTGTGGGAATTACAATTCAAGATGAGATTTGGGTGGAGACACAGTCAAACCATATCAATGAGTACAAAGATAGAAAAAGCTTTAGTTCCTGATAATGGTGTGGAGCTTCTGCACCATCTGAAGACTGCCTGTAGTTGGGCTTCTTTATAATTAGAAAACACTACATAGTTCATAGTCAATACAAGTAATTCTGCCCAGCATTAAGTATATTCCATTTTATTTATTTTTCTCCCTGCAATATTGGGATGGGATTTTCAGAGATTAAAATTTTCTCTGATTTTTCTATCATTGGTCAGTGACTTCCACACTTCCACATCTGTAGTCTTTGGCTGTTAGGTCAGTTTTCATCCCAGATATTTCTTCCATCTTTACTAAACTTCAGTTTCTTTACCTTTCCTCAAATAAAAAGCAGCTAATTCCCCAAAGTACCACAGTGATTTTTTTTTTTTTTTTTTTTTAGCATTGATTAGTTTAACACTTGGTACCTAAATTCTAAAAGTGTTACATAGAGAAATTTACTGTGGTAATAAATTGACATTTCACTGAGACAACTGCTTTTGAAAAGAATTGGCATTTAATTCATATCTGTGATTAGGAATGTTTCAGGTTGTAAATGAACATTGATTAAAATCTTGACATTATTCAAACAGGCAATATTTGCTCACATTTATTCTCCTGCATTGTAAATAGTAGCCAACACACAAAAATAAAGTATATAAGAATGTAATATTTTAAAATAAGATTAACAGTGTCAGAAGGAAAATCTCAGAAAAGCAGATAGACAATGTAGAAAATTGAAATGAAATCCCACAGTAAGAAAAAAAAAAAAAAAAACAGAAAAGTGACTATTTAAGAATTATGCTACATGTGGAACTAAATTAGTCCATTCTAAGAAAGGCCAATTTCTAATGCAAATTTTCTGAGGTTTTGAGATTTACTTTATTTTAAAAATATGTTACAGCTACATGTTTTACTATAGATTTTCCTTTAGCCACTCAATATACTGATTTATAAGTCTGTGACTAATTTTAAATTCAAGAAATGAAAATGCTCCATGGAATCCATCCTCAACATGGTTATGAGTAACCTGAACTCCAGCGTTGCGAAGTCGGGTGACATACATGATTCCATCATCTCTTAAGGGATCATATTGACAGGTGATGACATAAGTCAGGGGTAAACTATGTAATTTTTTGTCATCAGCCAACAAAGGGGCTGCCCTCACATCTAGGAACCCTGGATATTTTTTAGCCAGCTCAGAACTGCCATAATTTGGATTGTTATAAACATGTCCTTTTATAAACCTCTCAGGGAGCAGGGAACTCCAATTAACAAATTTGAAGAGATGACTTGATTCCACAGGTACATGTTGTCTGGAAAGCATGGCTTTTTCAAGTGATCTATCAGTGGTAAAATATTCACTCCAGAATCTGACCATGAGTGATTTGGATAGAACTGGAGCATTTGAATTTTCTTGATATGATGGTAAATCTACATCAAGAGGCTGAAGGGCAGGATAAATTAAAGACTGGATCTTGAGTTTGATCTTGACATCTGGGTCATCAAGGAGCTGAGAAACAAGATGATTTGCACAAATTATTTTCATTTAAAACAATAAAGTATCCCTAATAAGATTATCTATCTGTCTATCTTGTCTTTATCTATCTATCTATCTGTTCATGATCTCAAAAAGACTTAAGTAATAAATGAAACATACCATCACAACAAACTTTCTAACATTCGAAATGGGTTTCTAGAGCTAGATGTTCATCAATATTTTCAACTTAAGGAAAATCATCTGTCATATATGCTTTATGGATAATACAAAAAGATCTAACTGATCATTAGAAAGTTAATCTCCTATGCTTTCTGCTAGGAATGATAACCAGAAGAACTGCATAAATATTTTCTTCTGTTCATGCAAGAGTATATTAAAATAGGCCTGGAATGGTGGCTCAATCCTGTAATCCCAGCACTTTGGAAGGCTGAAGTGGGTGAATTGCTTGAGGTCAGGAGTTCGAGACCAGCTGGCTAACATGGCAAAAACCTGTCTCGACTAAAAATACAAAAATTAGCCAGGTGTGGTAGCGCACACCTGTCATTCAAGCTACTCAGGAGGCTGAGACACAAGAATTGCTTGAACTCGTGAGGTGGAGGTTGCAGTGAGCTGAGAAAACGCCACTGCACTCCAGACTGGGAGACAGAGTGAGACACTGTCCCCCCCCCCAAAAAAAAAAAAAAATTAAAATATACCAGTATATCAATAAGCTTTGCTATGAAGAAGAAGGATCACTTAATAGAGGTTTCTGACATGGCTTTGATGCTAAAGCAACATGTTACTTTAGGAGATTTGGGCAAGACTTCTGCGTGAAATGGTCTATTAACATCATCTTTTATATCAAGTCCATTGTGCTAATATTTGTAATAATCAGTCTGTAAAAAGAGATATACCAATACCAAGTAGGAAAAAAGGAGACTTATAAGAATGAAATATTACAAAATATGTTTTAAATTGTGAAAACATATAGGTTAAAAAATAATTTTATGTTTTCAAAGTGTATAATATACTATAAAAGATGTATAGAACTTCTACATAAAATTATAGATATTATTAGATGTAACCTCAAATATTTTGTAAATTGTGGTATTTATCTACATTTTAACTATAATTATCAAAATAGACCATTTTGGAGACTATTTGTAAAGATTGGTACAAGTTGCCAAGCATTTTTATATAAATTTATTCATATGACCCTCAAATAACTCTTTAAAGTTGAAAGAGTTCATTTTTCTTACAGGAGAGAAAACGACTATTTATTTAGAGAGATTAAGTCAGTATCAATTCTATAAATTACTGCATCTCCAAGTTTCCTGATGTCCAGTCTAATGCTTTTGCTGCTACATTATGAAATTCATCGTAATGATTAGAAACCTACCTTTGAAGTTTCAAATACTTGTTCTGTATTATGATTGAAACAAAGTGCAACTATAAATCTTTACTTTTGAGAATATTGTTCAACAGATTCTAGCAGTCAAAATGCTTTTAGTGTGAAAAATCATAAATAAATATAATTAACAAAACCAATAACAGCAATGTTTTAAAATTGCTTTAGAACCCTCATTTGTAACTAAAGTCAACTAATAAAATCTAACCTTCTACATACATTCTTAGAGAGAAGATCTTAGGTAGCTCCTTCTCCTGACTGCTGCTCCATGGGAGTACCCTGACTACTACATGAGAAAAGAGTTTAGATGTTTAAACAATCAATAGCAGTGTTTCTTCTTCATCATAAAACAAAACCTATTCTACATATAATCTGAGGCAAAATGCCATTTATTATTATTATTATTATATCATCATTAAATGACAGATAAAATATCTGATTTTATATCTACATACAAAATCTTTTGAATTCTTCATGTTTCTTCTTTGTAAGTAGCATGGGAATCTTTGAATGTGTTGATAATTTTCTAAAAATAGGATTATTGTTATGGTAATAGAGGAATATGCTATCGAAGATTCTATGAATTCGTCTGAACCTCTAATAGGGTAATAGGGTCATTAGTCTCACAATTACATGATCTCATTCATCTACTTAGTATAATATTTTACTGACACATATTATTTTATTTTTTATGCTTTTAAGAGACAGGACCTTACTCTGTCACCCAGGCTGGAGTACAGAGGCATGATTATAGCTTACTGCAACCTTGAACTCCTGTGCTTAAGAGATCCTTCTGCCTCAGCCTCCTCAGCCTCCCAGGTAGCTAGGACTACAAACTCACACTATTATGCCAGGCTAGTTTTTCTTTTCTTCTTCTTATTTATTTATTTATTTATTTATTCATTTACTTATTCATTTATTTTTGTAGAGACAGGGTCTCACTGTATTTCCCAGGCTGCTATCAAACTCCTGGTCTCAAGTGATCCTTTTGCCTTGGTCTCTCAGAGCGTGCTGGGATTGCCCTTCTGAGCTACCACATGCAGGCTATAATTTCAAATTAATGATTTATCCAAAGAATTAACATTCCCTTAAGAAAGAAAAAAATATATGACAGAAGCAGAGATTGACCTTATAATGTTTTAGTCATTTCTTCTCAATATTCTCTTTAATAGTTTCAAAAAATTAATATCTCCTATTTGCATTTATATTTTAATACATGCATTAAATATAAGTAGACTATTTTTAAAAAGCATAGAAATCATCAGCATCATACCTGTTGAGTCACTGCTGCAGCTAAATTCCCTCCTGCACTATCTCCCGAAATACCGATTCTCTCAGGGTTCACACCATATTTTGCAAGAACTGTTTTATGTAAGAACCACCTTAAGGCATTATATACATCTTCAAATTGAATTGGGAAATGATACTTAGGTGCTAATCTGTAGCTGTAGAGAGAAAACATAGTTCACACATTTTTTTTGTTTTTATTAGAACGTAATATATTATTGGTGCAAAATAATGGCAAAACTGCAATAACTTTTGCACCAACCTAATACATGCTGGAAGTGCACATAAGTATATAATTTCTTTAATTTTCAAACTAAACACAGCCACATAATCAGCACTCAGATCATGAAATATAACATTGCCAGCATCCCAGAAACCTTTTGTTTACTCTCTTTAATTCCTGAAGTATCCACTAATTTGATATAACAGCATAAATTAATTTTGCCTAGTTTTTGCCTTTAAATAAATGAAATCATGTAGCATATACTATGTATCTGGTGTCAATTGTTCAACATTATGTTTCTGAGCCTCATTCACATTGCTTCTATCTTCCTGTATAGTACTCTATTGTTTGAATATACTACAAATCATTTAGCCATTAACATATTGATGGGCTAAGTGAAATAAGCCAGTCATGGAATAACCAATACTGTATGTTTCCACTTATATAAGGTGTCTAAAATAGTCAAATTCATAGAATCAGAGTGAAAAGATGGTTGCAAGGGCTGTGGGGAGGAGGAAATGGGGAGTTACTGATCAGCTGGCATAAAGTTTCAGTCAAACAAGTTGAATAAGTTCTACAGATCTGCTGTAGAGTCAAAAATAATGCAAATTTAAAAATTCATTAAGAGGGTAGATCACATATTAAATATTCTTGCAAATAATTAAACAAACAATAAATATCAAATAAATATTTTTCCAGATTAAAAAAATGTTATGGGGATTTAGACGTCTTGGGCATAAACAGTGCTGCTATGAATATTCTAGTACATGTTTTTTTGTGACCATATGGATGTATTCTTGTTGATATATACCTGTGCTACTGATAGTAACAGAGGTATGCATAAGCTTTACTTAATAATGTCAAAGAGTTTTGCTAAGTAGTTTACCAAGTCATTCTCAAACCAGAGCTTATGGAAGTGCTGTTGATTCAAAACCTCATCAACACTTGGTATTTTATGTCTTTCTCATTTTATCTATAATTTTGAGTATATAAAGGTATCGCAATAGTCTTAATTTGTATTTTCCTGATGTATACAGTACATTTTCATATATTGTTTGATGATTTGGATATCCTTTTCTGTAAATTGTCTTTCTGAGTCTTTCCCCTATACTTCTATTAATTGGTAGGTGTTTTTATATTTTGGATTTGAAAAAGTATATATGTATTTAAAACTGTTTAAAGTACACATATGTCTATACCCACATATATACACACACACAAACTTTAAGACTTCTGTTAATGAAAGAGTCTAGCTCTGTCACCCAGGCTGGAGTCCAGTGGCATGATCTCAGCTCACCGCAACCTCCAGCTCCCGGGTTCAAGCAATTCTCCTGCCTCAACCTCCCAAGTAGCTGGGATTACAGGTGCCCACCACCACACCTGGCTAATTTTTGTATTTTTAGTAGAGATGGAGTTTCACCATGTTGGCCAGGCTGGGCTCGAACTCCTGATGTCGCGATCCACCTGCCTTGGCCTCCCAAAGTGTTGGGATTACAGGCATGAGCCACTGCACCCAACTTGAATTTTTAATATGACCATTTTATTGAGACATTCATAACCCACAAAATTAACACATTATAAGTATGCAATTCAGTGATTTTCAATATATTCAGAGTTGTGCAATCATTGCCACAATCAATTTTGGAAGATTTTCCTCACGCCAAAAGGAAATCCTATACCCATTAGTAGTCACTTCTCATTTCTCCCCATCCTCCAAACCCAACCATAGGCAACCACTAATCTACATTCTGTCTCTATTCATTTGCCCTATTTTGGACATTTTCTATAAATGGAATCACAAAACTTGCCATTTATGACTGGTTTGTTTCATCTAGCATAATATTTTCAAGATTTGTCCATACTGTAGCAGTCTTTTTATTAACAAATGAATAATTAACTGATAAATGGATGAATAAAATGTGATATATTTACACATCTGAATATCTGTATAGATATGCCGCATTTTATTTAAATATTTGATTGAATTTTAAATATTCAATTGTATAGATATACCACATTTTATCCATCCATTTATCAGTTAATGAACATTGGGTTGCTTCCACTTTGAAGATTTATGAATAATGCTTCTACAAACATACAAGTTTTTATATGGGCATGTTTTCATTTCTCTTGTGTATACACCTAGAAATGGAAATACTGGGTCAATATGGTAACTCTGTTTGACGTTGTATGGAGCTGTCAAAGTGTTTACTCGCACCAGTAGCATAGAGGATTCTGATTTTTCCATGTCCCTACTAACACTTGTTATTATCTTTTTAAATATATATATTATACCCATCCTAGTGAGTGTGAAGTGGTGTTTCATTGTGGTTTTGATTTGCGTTTCTCTAATGACTAATGATATTGAGCATTTTTTCATGTGCTTATTGGTCATTTTAATTTAAATACAACCAAAATTATCTATCTTTTAATATTGGAGTTCTTCATCTTTAATATCAATAAAATGAGAATATTTGAAGGTAAGGCATATATTTCATATGTATTTTAAAGTATATTTTATCTTTCAAGTGCATGCGATTTACGAGTCATTGCAATGAATCAAACACAGGTGTAGGTCTTATCCTGTAATCTGACTTGCCATGTTTAAGAAAATTCTCTTTAAGAATAAAGTTGGAATACAAAACACCATAAGCCTGGATTTTCTAATTGCATTTTACAAAATATTATTCTAGCCACTACATTTATGAGTGATCACATACAACCAAATATTGATCAAGATTATGTCCCAACGTTATAATAATGATTTAACTTGACAAATGGGGTAAGTATGTTATTTTTTAACTGTTCACTTACTTTCTGAAATTTCAATTTAAATATATATTGCTCTGGCATGGGTCTACCCAGCAATCCACCCCTAATTTTACTGTCCCTAAGTGCTCTTTCCATAAGTGGATTATTTAACACAATTTTATATGAACTCATCTATTTTGTTTAATTTGATAATAAATTTTTATTATACTTAGTGCAGTGTATAGCACTTGGTGAGCCTAAACTGTAGACTATATTTTAAATATTTAAAATTATATAGCCTACAGTTTAGGCTCACCAAGTGCTATACACTGGGCTAAGTCTGTTTCAAGAAAGTTATCACTTACTCTTCACAATGACCATCTGAGATGGAAATTATTTATAATGCACTTTTATAGATGATCCTGTGACTCCAGGGCACTCATTTTTAAAGACTGTGAATTAAGGGTTGAAAGGAAATATCGTCCAAGTAATTAAGTCCATAAATGATACAGTTTGAATTTATGTGAAAAGCCCAAAAAAATTTTTTTTTTTTTTTTTTTTTTTTTTTTTTTTTTACTTTTGGTGTTTCTTTTTGCCTAATAACCAAGTTACACCAACATATACAGATTTTTTTTTTTTTTTTTTTTTTCTCAGCGCTAATCAGGTCAGGCCTAGCACTCTCTTGCAATTGCCTACTTAGTGTCATCTGAGAAACATTTATTTTTGGCATAATCATGCATCGGCTGAGAAAGCTGAGAGAATCGGCTGAGCGTGGTGGCTCACGCCTGTAATCCCAGCACTTTACGGGGCTGAGGAGGGCAGATAACTTGAGGTCAGGAGCTCGAGACCTGCCTAACCAACATGGTGAAACCCCCATCTCTACTGAAAATACAAAAATTAGCTGGGTGTGGTGATTCGCGCCTGTAATCCCAGCTACTCGGGAGGCTGAGGTTTGAGAATCACTTGAACCCAGGAGGCAGAGGTTGCAGCGAGCTGAGATCCTACCACTGCACTCCAGCCTAGGTGACAGAGTGAGACTCTGACACACACACACACACACACACGCACAACAAACAAACAAAAAAAGAAAGCTGAGAGAATCTTGGCATGTCAGGCATCTGGCCAGAAAACCAAACAGCACAGCTCTTACTTGGTTGATACGACGACAGCATCAAGTCGGTCTGCTGTCCATCTTGACAGCAAGTCATAATCATTTACAGCTGAAATAAAAGGATAAAAGCAACATATTAGTAAAATAGACAAATGAAGACCAAGGCTGTTTCCTTCACAAAAAAATCTTGCTGCACTTCTTTCACGTTCTGGAAGTTCTATTTTACCTTAAAACAGGAGAGACAAATTAACACTGTATTTATAAGAAGCCATCCATCCATGACTCAGTGGAATTCCAGTTTCCCAGCAAACCTCCTAATGCTCTCCCTCCCTTTTATCTTTTGTCCTGCACATTTTGCCATTGATCCTTCTATGTCAGATTCATTCTCTAGATTAACCCAGCTCTGTTACTGGAAGGAGGTAATGATTTGGCTCTGTTTTAGATGATGGGTATACAAAGATAAAAAGACAAGTCGCTAACTTGACCAACATGTTGTCAGATATGTGAGCCAAGGAGATGCAGACAAAATTGTAGCAACATAGAAGGATCACCTAAGTCTGCACGGGACAATAGAAAAGGCACCTGAATATAAGTGGAATAGAACTAGGTCCCCTTAAACAAACACCGGAACTTACTGCTCGCATCTGTGCTACTACTGTAAGAATATACCTAGCTGAGGCCTGTCTTTGCCTCTTTTTCTCTGATCTAAGAGGAAGACGTAATACTCTTTTTTTCCGTTTCCAACCTTCCTATCTATATCCAATTATTTTACTAGTACTCTAAATCTTCTTCCCTTTCATTTCCTCTGGGATGTGTATCTATCAGTCAACACTTCCAGCCCATTACTTGGCTAACATATTTCTACTTACTGCCTTCATTTATTTCAGTCTACCAACTTGTTTATATTTCTCCTGCACAAAAATAAAAGAAAATGCTCTTACTTAGCTCTCGTTTCAATCTATAATTTTCTTGCTTATTTCACAACTAAGTCCTTTTAAGGCCAGCAATTCTTCTTCTTCTTCTTCTTTTTTTTTTTTTTTTTTTTATACTTTAAGTTCTAGGGTACATGTACACAATGTGCAGTTTTGTTACATATGTATACATGTGCCATGTTGGTGTGCTGCACCCATTAACTCATCATTTACATTAGGTATATC
>NW_016816502.1:2609648-2611169 GCF_001698545.2 Rhinopithecus bieti | reverse complement strand
ATTATTATTATTATTATTATTATTATTATTATTATTATTTGAGGCAGAGTCTTGCTCTGTTGCCCAGGCTGGAGTGCAATGGTGCGATCTTGGCTCACTGCGACCTCCACCTCCTGGGTTCAAGAGATTATCCTGCCTCAGCCTCCCAAGTAGCTGGGATAACATGCGCCTGCCATCATGCCCGGCTAATTTTGTATTTTTTTTTTAGTAGACACGGGGTTTCACCATGTTGGTCAGACTGGTCTCAAACTCCTGATCTCATGTGATCCACCTGCCTTGGCCTCCCAAAGTTCTGGGATTACAGGTGTGAGGAAATTTTGTCTATTCAAAAATATATTCAAAGATCTCAAAATATTACCAGGCATACAGTAAATTTGAGTAAATGGATGAAAACATTAAATGGTTCTGTAATATCAAGTGGAGAATGATAGAAATAACACAACTTTCTTAGAGTAATTGCAATAAATAGAAAAAAAGTGTCTTCTCACCTCTACCTGGGTTGATGAGGAAATGCATATGCAGAAAAGAGTGATATAAAGATTCAAGGAAAAGTAAAACTTTGCCATCAGAACAAAGTAGGAGAAGATAAAAGAGGCGTTAATGTCCATGCCGACGGGCATGTATACCTGCTGAAGACTTAGTAAAATGTTTGCGAACTACCTCAGTGACAGAGATTTTTCAAAGCATTCACTTACCAGCACTTCCCAGGCACCAGCCTCCACCATGGATGTAAAACAACCCCCTTCTTAGTACTTCAGACTTTCTCTTTGGCACATATACTCGAACAAGAATGTTGTTGAATTGTGTCTCAGTCACAGTGACATTTTCATCTGAGGTTGGTGGGACTTCATAAAAGCTCCAGACAACCTGAAGAGAATCCATAATGTGGTGAAGTCCCAGCAGCTCCACAAATGTAACCTAAAATGAAATTCAAAACATCTTAAAATTCAAGTATCAAATGGTAAAGAGATCTATGGACTCACAGGTACACATTAACACTTAAGAAACTCAAATGGAATGAACTAAACTTTCATGCATGAATCTTGTTTGGTCCTTTTAAAAGAAACCAGAAATTCGAAGGTTATGCCTAGGGTGGTTCTTAAAAAAGAGGGAGTATACTGTGAAGGAAATAAAATATTTCATCCCAAAATATATCTCCTTGACATATTGCAAGGTGGCTTTTCAGAAGGGCTGGAAATACAAGAATAGCTGGAGAGCTTTTCTTTTGTGGAGATGATTTGCATCTGCAGAGAAAATCTGCGTTAATGCAGGCTTTCTCTGAGAGCCTTTATTTGTCCAGATCTAGGAAAAATCTACTGAGAATCTGACACCTTTAAAGGTCTGAAAGAAATTTTTACCATCTATTGTCTCTGAGGGCTGCTGCCTATGAGGATCCATGTACCTAACAAGACCACTTTCGCTAACCATGTCTCCTCTTCTCTTCTTCCCATAACCTGTCTTGCCACCATAACATTTTTTGGCCAAGCCATCATTCTTTCTGTAACCTCAAGATAGTAAAAA
>NW_016816502.1:2601026-2608839 GCF_001698545.2 Rhinopithecus bieti | reverse complement strand
TCAACCATCTGGCCATTTCTTTGAGGTTTTATGTTTTGTAAGTCTATTAGGTATGCTAAAAAACGTATATGCCTTTTTCTCCTATTAACCAGACCTGTCAGTTGACTTTCAGCAACCTTTAGAGGGCAAAAATGAAGTTTTATATTGACCCCTGCTACTAATTTAGCTCCTATTTCACTAAAATGTGTCAGGCTCTCTACCAAGCTTTAGGGTTTCAGAGATGAACCAGACAAATATTCTTCTCAAGCATCTCAGAGTTAAGTGTGAAAGACAGATAAATAAATGGTTACAAAACAATGTAAACATATGACAGAGCTCTGTACAAGGTACTTTGGGAGCAAACAGCACATGATTACAAAAAGCTACCTGGGAGTAGCAACTGGAAAAACAATTTTATCTGAGACTTGAAATAAATACTTTTTTCTAAGTCTTTTGCTAACCAAGTAAGAAAAGGAAAAATCCTGGCAGGTCGAGGAACTGGTTTAGTTTAGAAATAGAGAGGTGCAGTGAGGTGTGGCTATGCAGCTGGTTGTACATGGGAGCTGAGAGTCGGGGTTGGAAGGGAAGGAATGAGTGGGAGAAAAAGGGAGGGCAGCTTGCCTGCCTGCAGCCCATCCTTTCACTGTAGAATGAGTCAGTGTTCTGAGCACTCTATTGTAGTCATCTCAGTAATATTAACAACTTGCTTATATGGGAGGAAGATACATTTTCATATCCATGTCAGATATGAGGAAAGTGAGCCCAGGAAGGTTAAATATGTCATCCATGCCTACACAGCTAGTAAATGATATTTACCAGGATTCTCAATCGAGTAGTTTGATTCTTGATGTAATGTTCATAATGTAAACATTTAATAAAGGGTATGAATACTCAAAGATTGCCAGACTTTTCAGAGAAGCCAGGAAAGCTAATCAGGAAAAAAGGGATAAACTAGGAGCATAATTGACCACAAAAAAGCAAGCAAACAAACAAGCAGATAAATCAGGAATAAGAAAAAGCATTAAAACTACCTTTAAAAGGTATATCTACTGAGAGCTCTGAAAATATGTTACTTTCATAAATTGTAGGCAGAATGTAAGTAAATGAATGAATGAATGAATTAAAAGGCTACCAGATAAGAATATATATATATATAATTGCTTAAATAAATAAAAAAATTAATATAAATACTCCAAGAAAAAAAATCAAAGACCTCTCACATATTGTAGCACAGACAGCAAATATGAGGGAAAAAAATGTGTCCCTTTCTTAAAGCTCTTTAATAGTTCTGCATCACATACAGAATTAAATCAAAACTTACTACCAGTACCCACAAAGCACTGTATAATGTGGCTTCTTTGCCATAATGTGGCTTCTAACCTCTCCAAACTAATTGCAACAATTTCCCCATTAAACCCAAATGTTTCATATGATTTCTTGGACTTGTCAATATTCTGTAGCTGGGGTTTTTGTACTTGCTGCTGTCTCTGCTGGAAAACATTTGTCTTAGCACTTAGAATGGTTGGTTTCTTTTCATTCTTCTGGTCCCTAAGTAGATGTTTCTTCTTCAGAATGGCTTTTTCTTGCCATACATACAGTATCCCACTCTTGCCTTCTGCCCAATTACTCTTTTTTTCCATCTTACCTCCTTCAAGGTACTTCTCATGAATTAAAATCATTTATTCATTTAATTCTAATTTATTTTTTCTCCACCACTAGAATGTCAACTGTGTGGGGACAGACCACTTGTTTGCCTAATAGGATTTGACAGACTTGAATTGTTGAATAAATGCAAAATAAAAGATTAATCCAGGAGTTACAACATTCATTTGGTTTAAGTTTTGAAAAGAGATTTTTTTTAATGAAGATAATAAAGTAACCAAAGAAGTAATAGTAAAATATCCTCAAAGATCCAGAGAGAGCTACACCTTTTTAATTTGCCAGCATTCAAGCTGCCCTGGCAAGCAGCCAGTTGCCAGGACACCCAAGTCTCCCTCCCCTTCTCATTTATGCATATTGTGCCTCTCGTGGTTAATCCTAGGCATGTGCCAACCAGCCTGCCTACTGAATCTTTTCTTGAGAACTTATTTACATGTCCTTAGTCTATATTCTGAATTCTAAAGATAAATGCATAAAAATCTATAACGAACACAGTGCTGCATAATCAGATGATCTCTAATTTGAGTATAAAATTTAGGTAACAAACCATACCTAAGATAATAATTCAAAGGAGAGCCACTATCATGACATTAAAGCTACCTAAACAAAGTACGTTTTAGTAAAACTTATTCAAATGACTCTTTGCTTGCTGTTCTTGATAGTTTTTTAACATGATTCCAATACATAAGACAGAAAACAAACAACATTTCTAAGTAATACATTGTCAGAGGCCACAGCATTTATTTTAAAAGATGAATAAATCAAAAAATTGAAAGAATAGAATCTTGAAAAACTTAATTCTCTGGGTCAATTCATGGTGTATGCACATCTGAATTCATAAAATTCCAAACTTACCAAATTTTCTATAGTTTTCAGATGTGTGTTTATCCACATCAGTCTCCATGGCTCCTCAATGTTATCTGAGAGAGGCGTATAAATATAATATGCTATGAGGATCCCCCCAATCAGAAGGTACAGTGATTTTCTTCCCATGGTGTACGTCCTGCTTCTTGGTCTCTAGAAACACAGAAAGTAAACTTACATGATGTGCCTGAATAGTGTACTTTAACAAGCAGTGTGCTTCGGCTCCACCCAAAAGCTTTATCTTGCTCTTTTGAATATAGAGTTAATCCTTAGTTTAAGGATTGGCATAATAAGGTTAAAATTTTATCTGTTATCCAGATACACTTGTGTTAAGTGCAACTTCAAGGTTTAATGAGTAATAGGAAACTAGGGCAAAGTTTGTCAACGATCGTAGTGTTATTTGCATTCCAATAGACAGTATGTATTGAGTAATAACTTGGGAAAAAATTCTTTAACAGAATTATCCATAGAAAACATACAGAATTCAGAATCTTTGTTTTAAAATAGCTTATCATGGAAAAAACAAATTATATATATACATATATATACACACATGCACACATATACATATATATGTACATATATGTGTGTGCGTGTGTGTATATATATTGTTTTATACAGAGTCTCACTCCGTCACCCAGGCTGGAGTGCAGTGACACAATCTTGGCTCACTGCAACCTCCGCCTCCCGGGTTCAAGAGATTCTCCTGCCTCAGCCTCCTGAGTAGCTGGGATTACAGGCCTGTGCCACCATGCCTGGCTAATTTTTGTATTTTTAGTAGAGACGGGGTTTCACCATGTTAGCCAGGCTGATTTGGAACTCCTGACGTCCAGTGATCTGCTTGCCTCAGCCTCCCAAAGTATTGGGATTATAGGTGTGAGCCACAGCGCCTGGCCAAATATATTCTTAAAGTGTTGAGAGTATAGAAAACAAAATAGCTATTATTTCTGCCCTTATAAAATTTAGATTATCTTGTCAGAGACAGAAATATTAGCAATTCATTCTGAAAATTTTTTGAGAGGGAGATTATAAAAATAATAATGATGGTAATGATAATAGTAATAGTGGACATTTATTTTTTACTCTGAGATTCAAACCCTATGCGAAGTGATTTGGATATATAATCTGAGTCCAGACACCTATAAGATTAGTACTATTATTTTCTCAAAATGAGTAAAATGAGTTTTTAAACGTCTAAATCACTTCACCAAGGTCATTATACTTCAAGTACTAAAGCCAGAAAAAATCAAGGTAGCTCGGAGAGTACCTAGAAAACATTTTCAAACAACTTAGTTTTTTTCCAAGACCTTGTGTGTGTGTGTGTGTGTGTGTGTGTGTGTGTGTGTGTATGTTATACAATTAAAATGCACAAAAGAAAAATAACAATTGTAAGGCATAATTGGAAGGACAGCCAAGAAAGATGAGCCAATAGACTCAAGTTCAGGCAAGCTGATTTATTGTCAGTCCTGTCCAGCTACCTCCTGACAAAAGCAGAGAAAGCAGCCCCGCTTACAGGTTATAGCAAGGTTGTACAGGGTGTAGAAATGGGTCAGGGTAAAGGAAAAAGAAAAGGTTGGGAGCGGGGGTACTTTGTGCCAGGTGTCTGACCACTTCCTGGGGATGTTTTTCTTGCCAGCTCTGTTATGTAAGGTAGACGTCTTGACCACATCCTGAAACAGCTGGCCTCTGGTCAGACAGTCACAGGTGGGTTTGGGGTAGGGGGTTTTACTTTTGGCCTTTGGGAGGGGAAAACAGTCCAGTTGGGTGGACCCTAACAGTAATAATAAATCAGATTCCTACATTGCTAAGCTCACTGATGTTGACACCTTCGTGTATTTACTGACATAACGTTTTTTATACACACATAAATCTTTCCTGGCTGAAGCCTGGAGTAAATAATTTCTTCAAGGAGTCCTGGTTTCCTTTAGTGGCAAATGTTAGTAGAGAAAAAAATCTTGACATTATATGTACTCATTGGTACTGAGCCATTTTAGTTAGCAGAGCTAGAAAAGATAGATTTTGAAAATATGAGTTTAAAACGATGTTTAAATTTAACACTACAAGATTGTCTCGATTTCGTTACTTTTGTAATTTTATAGTTTTTCAAGTTAACATTTAATTTTCATTTTACATTACTGAAATCTTATGTTCTGTTGTATAAAATTATAAAATGTTTGTATGCAAAAAGGAAAATTACTAAGTCCATCCTCTTTCCTGATATTCTTTTCTCTTAGCTTCCTGTAGATCTCTAGCCCTTCTCAGTCACCTAAGAGTGTACCCTCTCTCTTCACCATTTGCAAGTTGCTTCAGGTCAGCACACTCTAAGCCCAAACCTGTAACACTGGCAATCAGAACCCTCCTTAAATCTAGGCAATTGAGGCCTCTGTCCCAAGCGCCATGCTTCAAAGGACTGTCTGGCTTTCCTCTGATTGCTGGCTTCACTGTGGGGCATAGACTAGCAGAGCAAGGGGGCACGTCCCACCCCTTCTAGGCCATACTCCCAGCACCCTGGACCTTGAGCCTTGAACAGTCTTTTTACATTTAATCTATTGTCTTGTTCATTGAAATATTCCACATGAAAAAAATACTAGCTGTTTTATCAAACAGGAAAACTGAAGCATTTTTTCTGGAGTACGTTTTGATCTTGGAAAGGATAATAATATTGTTGAAGAAAAAATTAAAAGGAAAATACAACCCATTATTTAATCCTATGATGTTAAGCAGGAAACAATTCAAAGAAAGCAAATCATGCCTTAATATTCAATTGTTTATACTTATTTTATAGACTGAGTCTCACTATTGTGCCTAGGTTGGTCTCAAATTCCTGGCCTCAAGTGATGCTCCCACCTTGGCCTCCCAAAGTGCTGGGGTTATAGACATGAGCCATCACACCCAGCCAATATTTAATTTTAGTATATGGAAACTCTGCAGTTTTCCTACCTCTATTTGGGGACATGAGAAAAGCATATTTGGAAAAGAATTATTTATTTGAGCCACGAAAGAAAAATAAGTCATTTCCAGCAGTATGTCAGCAAGCTCACAATGCAACAGTATGTTGGCAAGCTCACAAAGGAGCTTGGTAAATCTGTGGAATTTGTAAGTTCTGTCAGTGAATGGAAGGGTCAGAAACTCTTAGGTAGGGCAAAAAACTAGTAAAATATTTCAAAGTTCAACTGTTACTAAACTTTTATTTAGATTGAGGTTTCAAAAATTCAATTAATTTGTGTTGCTTTAATGAAATAAATTTAGGAAGCAAGAACATGATATTTAATTTGTAGATTATGATATGAGTAGTCAAAGTAATATCAGAATTGTATTAAATAAATTTTCCAACAATTGATACTTACCATTACTACTCAAACATGAGCCACCACCATGGTTATAAAATAAGCTTCTTCTTCGTGATTCTGGCTTCCATTTTGGCACACATATGCAGACAAGAATGCTGTTAAATTTACTTCTCACAGTTATATTTTCATCTGAGGTTGGTGGAAGCTTTAGGAAGTTTGAGAGGAACATCATAGGCTCTATCAAGTTGTTTGGCCCCAACATTTCAGCAAACAGGGTCTAAAATAAAACACATACACATACACACACATTCTAAGTGTCAAAAATAATTTTGAACCAAGAAGTGCACATTAATATCTGATATGATCCAAATGGTCTTAAATTACATATTCTTGGAAAAATGATACCACCTTAATATACGGAAGTTCAAATATTGTAAAATAAGAATTATTCTAAGTGAAATGAATCCTCATCTACCCATCATTCAATAGGAATACCATTATGGGTCTATAATTCTGCGTGAAATACTGTGGAGACCAAGTGGAATCAGGTAAATTCATCATCCTAAAACAAAACAAAACCGCCACCAACAAAAACCTTGGAGCCAAATGAGAGACATGAATGACAAAACAAGATCTTACCAGAGATATAGACAAAGTTATTTGAGATAATCATAAAGATGTATCATAGACTCTATGAATAAGCTCAACTGTACTCATAAATAATATTTAATACAAGGCAGAATGAGGAAAGACCTTGAATAGGGGGCTAAGGTAGGAAGAGGAGTGGGATTGATTCTAACTGACCATCATGGAGAAAGTTTCTCATGAATGCTCTATTTGATCTTAATCTGAACAATGTATTTAAAATTTTTAGATTCAGTGAGAAAGGCCAGAGCAACCTGATCAACATCCTGAATGAAGGACATTATTTCATGGGTGTTTACAAAAACCATTTTATTTGAGAGCTAACTTTCTTGGGCTATCTGGTTGAAATTATCCTGGGAAGCTCTACGATGATGACATTGTGGGGTGCTGTGTTCAGAACTCAATTGTCCATTCTTTCTTTATAGAAGTGTTAACAAGCAGCTTAATATGCCCTAATGAGCCAACAACAAAATAAATTTTATATGTATATAATGTTAACATGTATGATTAAATATAATTAAATCATGTAAACCACTGTTTTTTTGTTTGTTTTTATTTATTTTTTTAAATTTATTTATTTCTTTTCTTTTTTTTATTGTTATACTTTAAGTTCTAGGGTACATGTGCACAACGTGCAGGTTTGTTACATATGTATACTTGTGCCATGTTGGTGCGCTGCGCCCATCAACTCGTCAGCACCCATCAACTCGTCCTTTATATCAGGTATAACTCCCAATGATATCCCTCCCTCCTCCCTGCTCCCCACAAGAGGACCGGCGTGTGATGTTCCCCTTCCCGTGTCCAAGTGATCTCATTGTTCAGTTCCCACTTATGAGTGAGAATATGTGGTGTTTGGATTTCTGTTCTTGCAATAGTTTGCTGAGATTGATGGTTTCCAGCTGCATCCATGTCCCTACGAAGGACACAAACTCATCCACTTTATGGCTGCATAGTATTCCATGGTGTATATGTGCCGCATTTTCTTAATCCAGTCTGTCACTGATGGACATTTGGGTTGATTCCAAGTCTTTGCTATTGTGAATAGTGCCACAATAAACATACATGTGCATGTGTCTTTATAGCAGCATGATTTATAATCCTTTGGGTATATACCCAGTAGTGGGATGGCTGGGTCATATGGTACTTCTAGTTCTAGATCCTTGAGGAATCGCCATACTGTTTTCCACAATGGTTGAACTAGTTTACAATCCCACCAACAGTGTAAAAGTGTTCCTATTTCTCCACATCCTCTCCAGCACCTGTTGTTTCCTGACTTTTTAATGATTGCCATTCTAACTGGTGTGAGATGGTATCTCATTGTGGTTTTGATTTGCATTTCTCTGATGGCCAGTGATGATGAGCATTTTTTCATGTGA
>NW_016816502.1:2594454-2598172 GCF_001698545.2 Rhinopithecus bieti | reverse complement strand
CCTGAGAGTGTTTTCCAACTTGGTTCCATTTTCCCCCTCACTTTCAGGCACCCCAATCAGACGTAGATTTGGTCTTTTCACATAATCCCATACTTCTTGAAGGCTTTGTTCATTTCTTTTTCCTCTTTTTTCTTTAGTCTTCTCCTCTTGCTTCATTTCATTCATTTGATCCTCAATCGCTGATACTCTTTCTTTCAGTTGATCAGTTCGGTTACTGAAGCTTGTGCATTTGTCACGTGTTTCTCGTGTCATGGTTTTTATCTCTGTCAGTTCGTTTATGGCCTTCTCTGTATTGATTATTCTAGTTATCCATTCTTCCATTCTTTTTTCAAGATTTTTAGTTACTTTGTGCTGGGTACGTAATTCCTCCTGTAGCTCTGAGAAGTTTGATGGACTGAAGCCTTCTTCTCTCAACTCGTCAAAGTCATTCTCCGTCCAACTTTGATCCATTGCTGGCGATGAGCTGCATTCCTTTGGAAGGGGAGAGGTGCTCTTATTTTTTGAATTTCCAGCTTTTCTGCCCTGCTTTTTCCCATCTTTGTGGTTTTATCTACCTTTGGTCTTTGATGATGGTGATGTACTGATGGGGTTTTGGTGTGATTGTCCTTTCTGCTTGTTAGTTTTCCTTCTAAGAGTCAGGACCCTCAGCTGTAGGTCAGTTGGAGGTTGCTTGAGGTCCACTCCAGACCCTGTTTGCCTGGGTATCAGCAGCAGAGGTTGCAGAAGATAGAATATTGCTGAGCAGCGAGTGTTTCTGTCTGATTCTTGCTCTGGAAGCTTCGTCTCAGGGGTGTGCCCCGCCGTGTGAGGTGTGGGATGTCGTTCTGCCCCTAGTGGGGGATGTCTCCCAGGTATTCTACTCAGGGGTGAGGTACCCACTTGAGCAGGCAGTCTGTCCGTTCTCAGATCTCAGCCTCCGTGTTGGGAGATACACTGCTCTCTTCAAAGCTGTCAGACAGGGTCATTTGCATCTGAAGAAGTTTCTGCTGCTTTTTGTTTAGCAATGCCCTGTCCCCAGAGGTGGAGTCTACAGAGACAGGCAGGCCTCCTTGAGCTGCTGTGGGCTCCACCCAGTTCGAGCTTCCCAATGGCTTTGTTTAGCTACTTAAGCCTCAGCAATGGCGAGCAACCCTCCCCCAGTCTTGCTGCTGCCTTGCAATTAGATCGCAGACTGCTGTGCTAGCAATGAGGGAGGCTCCGTGGGCATGGGACCCTCCCGGCCAGGTGTGGGATATAATCTCCTGGTGTGCTGTTTGCTAAGACCCTTGGTAAAGTGCAGTATTAGGGTGGGAGTTACTCGATTTTCCAGGTGTTTTGTGTCTCAGTTCCCCTGGCTAGGAAAAGGGATTCCTTTCTGCCTTGTGCTTCCCAGGTGAGGTGATGCCTCACCCTGTTTCAGCTCTTGCTGGTCAAGCTGCACCAGCTGACCAGCACTGATTGTCTGGCACTCCCCAGTGAGATGAACCCAGTACCTCAGTTGAAAATGCAGAAATCACCCATCTTCTGTGTCGCTCGCCCTGGGAGCTAGGGACTGGAGCTGTTCCTATTCGGCCATCTTGCTCCCAAGCCTACCACTGTTTTTAAAAGTAGTGATTTTGCAACAGTCATTGAGTTAAACTTTACAATAGTCTAATTTCCTAATTCATTTATTGAAAGGTCTTTTATAAAAATTATTCTGTTATTTAATGCTGTCTCAGATTAATTTTATCCAAAATCATATATTCAGTTGTTACTAGGTTTTTTCTGAAGTTAAGAAGTTAGTTATAGTCAAAACAAAAGGCAGCAATTAGCCAACTAACTGCTATTATAGATAGATATAGATAATAATGACTTCATAATATATACATTCACCTATATAATGTACTATATGTATATTTACATTGAGTTATATGTCTTATTTAAATCTATACCTAATCCATATAGAAATCTGTGTTCATATGTATGTCTATATTGAAATTCATATATTTATCTATATAAAACTGTCAGTTATTTTTCCACAAATGTCACTTGGGCATGATTTGCTATGTTTTTAAAATCTTTTTGGCAAATGTTAGCTGGGAAAACTTTTTATATGATTACATCAGGAACTAAAATCACAAATATCCACTGATAATACTAGCAATTTTATGCAGAAAGATACAGATAACTACTCTATTTATTGAGTTTTTAATCCTTGCCAGATACTTGCTTTCCATCCATGCACCCATTTGGCTCTCACTAAAATCTGGTAAGCAGTAATATCTTTCTAGTTTTTAGATGAGTCTACTGAGGTAAAAGTGATTAAGACACTGTTCATGTAGGTCCCCAGAGGCAGTAAGTGCTGGCATGTAGACTAGTGGTCACTCCTGAGCAGCCAATATGCTGCTCCTTAGTGACCAACATTATGAAAGGCCCAAAGAAGAGAGAAGATGACCAGAGACACAGTGGTCACCAATCCCTCAGTATTTGTTGAACTTTCATGAGTGTGAGAGTCTATGCAGAAACTTAAAATCGAGGTCACCTTGGGCCCAGCCCAGAATCTAGCAGGATTGCTGTTTCCTGTGGCTAATCCCATTTCCCTGCCCAATCATGCTACATCTGGGTCATTATTGCTGGAGTAATCAGCCTCCAAAGCCTGTCAGACACTGACTAAGCATTTGGGTTTCACCCTCACCTGCATTAAGTTCTATTCTTCTGGCTACAATTGTGACATCACAGCAGTCCTTTCTTGAAATTGTGTGCTATTTGTAGGTCTAATTCCTAACGTCCCTTTGGGACAGCTGCTGGGCACCAGTAAGCAGGGAGGGCATTGTTTGCCACTTTTTCTCACAAAAGTAATTTATGCTTAGTTGGTCCTCCCTGGATTTAAATCAGTTAAGTACAGAAATACAAACCTGTTTTTCAAAACATAAATCACTGGCCTCAGCTATTTCATCTGTAAAGAAAGATTGTTATGTTTCAACTAAATATTTTATTAAAATAATACAGAAAGGTATATGCAACACAAACTAAAAATAGGAATTTAGCTGTGAAAGTACTAATTGTAACATATGGGAGAAAGTACTAAGCGTAATAGTTTGCAAGGGCATTCTATAATCTCACAAGTCTTTAGATTCTATTAGTAAGTGTAGTAAATATATAACAAAAGACTGAGGAGTCATCAGTATTCAAAACATATTGCCCAGTGTCTGAAATCTGAATTGAATGACAGGAGTTTTATACTTTATTCAGCTGTCTTCTCTTTAGTGAAATATGATGAATTGGAGCAGTGGCTTAATGGACATATCTTTATACTGATCATCTTGCTCTCTTTATACTGATGCTATAACCTAAAAGCAATTTTTGATATAAATTTGAAACATTAAATGATATAAAATAAAATTCTGACTAACTCTGAAATTTATATCCCTCAGTGTACATACAAAATTGTTTACTGATGAATCTTAATCCATCGTAGAAGGGTCTATTACCCAAGAAAAAAATAATAAAATTGAATTTCTAATGATTCAAAGTTAAACAGTGTTGAGGCCTCTGGCTACACCCAAGTTAGAGCTTTGTTTACCCAGTGTGGTTATTCAACAATTTGGAAACTCAAATTATCACTGGACTTTGAAGTTCATGCTTTGGAGGCCAGCCAGTGTATCTTTGGGTAGGCCATACCAGGAAAAAGAAGTAAGCAGGGCTGTGAGAATCAATAGCGAAGAGAAAGAAAACAGAAGATAAAACTATTTTTTTTTTT
>NW_016816502.1:2568861-2592938 GCF_001698545.2 Rhinopithecus bieti | reverse complement strand
TACATATAGATATATATATACACACACACACACATAGTAGCAATAGGATCCCTTTAGGCACAAAAAGTAAAGGAAAAAAATCTTGACTATCTCTATTTCCCAGGAAATTTTTGTAATAGTTTGCCCAAGAAAACTCATCTTATTAAAGTATTAATAATAGAAAAGTTGTATACGTAACATTCATGCAAGTTACTATGTATTATATGAAAAGTAATAACAGGTTCTGACACATGAAGAAAACAAACTAGAAAAAAGTTACTACAAAGACAAAATATATAACACATTATTTCACAATTATTTTTTAAAATAAGATAGAAGAAATATTAAAAAGCAAAAACACACATATTCAAATAATAGGCAGATATTGGCAAATGATTGCTAGTCAAAAGGAAGGAAAGAGTGACTAAAAATTAGTACTAGTACTAGCACTGGTAGAACTCAGAAAAGGAACAAGGCAAAAAAGACAAATAACTTCAGAAATAAAACCAAGGTAAAGAAACTCAAGGTATTATATATGATAGAACCAAAAAACAAACACAAGGAAGTGAAATGTAGAAAAGAGACTAGGAACTTTCAAAGAGAAATGACATTATTTTAGTATATAAATATATATAATATATATACACAAATATATATATACACAAAATAAATACAAATAATAAAATAGAGCAAAACAGTGACCCAAAATAAACATTTTTATAAATAATGCCAGAATAACTTTTTAAAAATAAGGCTTGAAGCTATATTCCAGTGAAACTGACCCAAGTCCAGTAACAACATACACTGGACCATTTAACAAGTTTGAACTGAGTGAGTCTACTTACACACAGGTTTTTAAAAATTAAACTTGAGGATGAAAAATATAATATATGTGGTATGCAAAACCCGTATATACAGAGGACCAACTCTATATGCTAATAAAATGACTAGAAAATGAAGTAACTAATAGAAAATGAAAATGTGAGGCTGAATGTAGTGGCTGATGCCTGTAGTACCAGGGCGTTGGAGGCAAAGGTTTGGGGACTACTTGAGGCCAGGAGTTTAAAACCAGCCTGGGCAACAAAAGAAGACCCCATCTCCACAAAAAATGTTAAAAAAAAAAAAAAAAAATAGCTAAGCATGGTGGTGTGTGCCTGTTGCCCTCACTGCTTGGAAGGCCAAGTAGTGGGAGGATCACTTAAGCCCAAGAGTTCCAGGCTGCGGTAAGCTATGATCACCACTGCACTCCATCCTGGGCAACAGAGAGATCAAGAACTTGTCTTTAAAACAAACAAACAAACAAACAAACAAACAAAAACCACAAAGAGGGCCGGGCACTGTGGCTCACACCTGTAATCCCAGCAATTTGGGAGGTCGAGGTTGGCGGATCACCTGAGGCCAGGGGTTCAAGACCAGCATGGCCAACATGGCAAAACCCTGTCTCTACCAAAAATACAAAAATGCACCAGCCTGTAATCCCAGCTACTTAGGAGGCTGAGGCAGGAGAATCACTTGAACCCAGGAGACAGAGGTTGCAATGAGCTGAGACTGGACCACTGCACTCCAGCCTGGGCGATAGAACAAGACTCCATCTCTTAAAAAAAAAAAAAAAAAAATTGAAAATAGAAAAAACAAAGAAAAATAAAAACCCTGAGAATAAGGCATATATCACACTTATTCAGGACTGCATTAAATGCCAGTAGAGAATGTTGAAACACCTAAAAAATATAAGCCAGGTGTAAATATCCAGGCTAAATGTCCTTGAATTATCTTTTTCTTTTGCTACAAGAAGGCAGTTTGCTACAGAGAAGTTTCAAGGAAATCATGAATGGCTTCATATCCAAGTAGTTAGCCTCACTAGAAAAGAATCATAGGTCTCCAAGGGCCAGTGTGGACACTGGGGGCAATCAGCCAGGGAACTGCCCTGTCGCCTCAGTGGCTCACTCTCCTTCAACTGAGAATCATGCTGTGTGTTCCATTTCCCTTGGCCTTTTACTAGTTGACCTTTTGACAGAATATTTCAGTAAGAATACATTTTCATGTTTGAATCCAAGATTGTTGTGTAGAATTTTCTATAACTAATCACAGTGCCTCTCAGTTCTCCCTTTTCTGAAGTTTATACTTCATAAATACTCCATTCTGTCAGTATTCATGCCATGAAAATCACAGTAAGATTAATTGTTGTTCTCAGCCAGCATATTTTGTTTCCTAATATTTAAAATTAAAATTACTTGAATACTTCCTTCATGCTTATTCTGTTAGGGATCTGTGTTAAAGAATGAAGTTTCTTTTTTTTTTTTTTTTTAGGTTTGAAAATTGTCAAGAAAACTTTAAAAGAAAAATTTCCAAGACAGCAGAAAGTTTTAAAATAATATATCTGGTAATTATTTTCTCCTGATTAAACTTAAATATTCACAGAGACAATGAAATTCTGAACTTAACAAATTTGTTACCATTTTCACATGTGTAGCTATCCACACCAGCCAGCAGGGTTCCTCAATATTATCTGGGAGAGGAGTATAAACATAATATGCCCCAAGGACCCTTGCAATCAGAAACAAAATAGTCTTTCTTCCCATGATGTTTCCCTTCTGCTTTTTCTACTTTGGCAACACAGCAAATACATGTTTGAAACATTCAGTGGCTGAATTTTCATTGTGTTAAGCCCTGCCATAAAGTGTTGCATAACTTCCTGAGTACAAATTCCACTGCTGAGTTTTTCATTTCATGGACCAAAATAAATATACTTAGCAGAACAACAAAGAGGAGCTCTGAGAAGCAATCAGCACTTATTTTCTGCAAGTTCTGTCCAATCCAACAGCCTTATTACGTTGCTAGGCAGTTAGTAAACAAACATTTAATGGGCAGTTACTAAGAGTTGAATACTTTGTTTTTAAAAAGACCATGTGACAGTGCAGGAAACCCAGTATATGTCTCAAATAACAAACCTTAGAGTAAGGAAGAACAAAAGCATAATTTTTTTGTTGTTATTATGTTTTGTTTTGTTTTTTTGAGATGGGAGTCTGGCTCTGTCGTCCAGGCTGGAGTGCAATGGCGCGATCTCTGCTCAACCCCCGCCTGCAACCCCCGCCTCAAGGGTTCAAGCAATTTTCCTGCCTTAACCTTTCAAGTAGCTGAGATTACAGGTACACACCACCACGCCTGGCTAATTTTTGTACTTTTAATAGAGATGGGGTTTCACCATGTTGGCCAGGTTGGTCTCAAACTCCTGACCTCAGGTGATCAACCCGCCCAGGCCTCTAAAAGTCCTGGGATTACAGTAGTGAGTCACCGCGCCTGGCGCAAACAGAATATTTTAAAACTTACAGTCATGGTGGAAGGGGAAGCCAGCACACGTTCACATGATGGAGCAGGAGAGAGAGCCAGTGAAGGGAGAGGTGCTACACACTTTCAAACAGCCAGATCTCATAGGAACTCTATTACAAGAACAGCATGGGGGAAGTCTGCTCCCATGACACAATCACTTCCCTCCAGGACCCTCCTTTAACATGAGATTTCGGTGGGGACACAGAGCTGAACCACATCAATATCTTAACCTAGAAACTGTACAATAAAAATACAATATTACAATCCTTTGGCACCACCATCAATATGTGCAGTCTTTCATTGACCAAAACGTTGCTATGGGTGCATGACTGAATGTAGAAGCAGATATATGTGTGTATAAAACAAGAAACATATTGTGGAAATTGGCGCATGTGATTGGAGAGGTGTAGTAGTTTCACTATCTGTCATCTTCAAGCCGGAGAACCAGGAAAGCCGATCATGTAATTCAGCCTGAGTCTGAAGGCCTGAGAACCAATGCTGTAACTCCCAACCTAAGTCTGAAGTTGTTATTAACCTCTGTATTTCTATCTTTTTAAATTTGAGGATAATTGCTTTGTGGCCAAGAACTTTAAAAAAAAGTTTCATATGTACTTTAAAATAATGTGTATTATGACATTATTTAGTATGGGTTCGGTTTGTGTAAATTAAGTCAATTATATTAATTGTGTTATTGAAACTTTTTTTTTACTTAATTTTTGTGTTTTTCTATCAGTTACTGAAAAAAATGAGTTAAAATCTTCTACTACAGGTTCTCAACTTTTGAAAATCCCCAAATCTCCTCACAAGAACTCACAAAGAAACAAATATAAGAAAACCAAAACCTATGGACAACATAAGAAGAAGAAAAATATGAGGCAAAAATATGACAACAAACCAGCTTCCAAGTATCTATGTTGGGAATAATTTATCAACAACTACAAAGCCTCTGTGGTATAAGCTTCCCTATGTGCAGGTGGAAGCTGAGGAAAGCGATGAAGTATTTGACAGAATAAGAATTAACCAACAAATATTCACCTGAAATTGTGGTTACAAATCTGAGAAAACAGTTGAAACTGGCTGGGGTTTGCACAGCCTTATGCTGAGTGTAAACTATCTTCAGTGTGACCTGAAGGGGGTGGAACAGGCTGGGCCCTACTGTCCCTCAACACTAGTCAATCAAAGGCTCTTCCAGAAAAGAACCCCATAGTGAGAAGAAACTGGAAAAGAATCTAAATTAAGCAGGAAATAGGGAAAGAGGCGGATTAAATTGTGGGAATAAAATGGAATATTTCATAAGAACAACAGAAGAAGAAAAGTTATTAATAGAAAATACACAAAATCATGGTTCCTTTCTAAGGAACTACCTTCTAAGTTAATGAATTTCCTGTGAAGACAAGCCTCAGAAATAACTGAGGTTAAATATCATTCAGAGTCATTATAATAGCAAACATAATAAGCAAAATAACCTCTTTATAGACAATTAAAGCCCACAAAGCAGAGAAAACTATATCCTAATGTTTTAAAATTAGCCAAAGTCATTAACACAAAAATCTGCAATGTGAAAGAACATCATAAACCAGAATTATGAAAACTCAGAAATTAGTCAATAACACACAATAAATAACCCCCTGAACAAATGAAAGAACAAATAAACAACACCATTTCAAAAATAAAGACTAAACCAAAATGGACACAAAGGCGAATAAAAATTATATAAAGCTACAAGGAATACAGAAAATGTCATAGGGGAAATATGGCATAAAAATGAGATAAAAGTTTCAAATAAAAGGAAGTTACTGGCTACATACTCTATGGTTCATTTTTGTGAAATCCTGAAAAAGGTAAATTTACAGAAAAAATGGATCAGTAGTTTCCGTGGGGCTGAGGGCAAAAAAAAGGGTTTGACTACGAGGGAGAAATAGGAGAAAATATTTTCAAGCTATGAAGCTGTTCTGTGCCTCAATTATGGTGAAATTTACATGATGCTATACATTTGCCAAAACACACAGAATTGTATACCAAATATGTTGAAATTTATAGTATATAAACATATAAGTGAATGCAAAAAGAAATTAGGATCAAAATTAGAATGACTTTTAAAAAAACAGCAAATGAAGACAGGGAAAGAACATGTAACAGATATAATGATACTGTACGTGAAAGAAAAACCAAAGCATGGGAATGGAACAATTATTAAAAACTATAATTCAAGATATTCCTGAAATCTTAAAAAATTAAGATTTGAAAATACCTATTAATGAGGTTAATAAAAGTTAAAGCATTGTAGCCAATACTGACACATTCTGGAAAAAAAGTTAAACCATTGTAGCCAATACTGACACATTCTATTAATAGTAAGACTATTAAACTTAAAAATTCCCTTGCACAGGCCAGGCGCAGTGGCTCATGCCTGTAATCCCAGCACTTTCAGAGGCTGAAGCTGGTGAATCACGAGGTCAGGAGTTGGAGACCAACCGGACCAACATGGTGAAATCCTGTCTCTACTAAAAATATAAAAATTAGCCGGGTGTGTGGCACGCGCCTGTAATCCCAGTTACTCAGAGACAGGAGAATCATTTGAACCTGGGAGGCGAAGGTTGCAATGAGCCGAGATGGTGCCACTGCGCTCCACCCCGGGACAGAGCAAGACTCTGTCTGAAAAAACAAAAAACAAAAATCAAACAAACAAACAAACAAAATCCAATAACTTATATAATAGAAGAAAGAAAAATCTGATTGTCTTCAGATATTATATAGCACTTTTTAGACCAAAAGGAAATTTTATATATAAATACATCTCAACACACTGATATAAATAAATAATTGAATAAATAAATGAAAGAGAAGAGACAAATCTTCCTTACAGAAAAATTCCAAACAATTTATGTAGCTCTTACCCTATAGAAGATAAAGTTTAGTTTTCCCTGCTCCTTAAGTGTGGGCTGAACTTAATGAGCTGCTTCGAAGGAGTACAGAAAGATGGAGGCAAAAGTAATTTTATGGTAGAGACTCCTGGGAAAAACTACCTTGGCCAAATGAATAAGGTTAATATCATCAGTTACGAGTCATGGTGATAGCATTGTTTTCCCTGATGTGATATGAAAAGGTCATTGCTCCTATGTGGTCTTCCTTTCAAACCCATGATCCAGACTGATTATGAAAAAACATAAGACAAATACAAATTGAGGGACATTTCACAAAATACCTGATAAGTACTCCTCAAAACTATGAAGTCATGAAAAATAAGCAAACACTGAGAAATTGTCATAGACCAGAGAAGTCTAAACAGACATGACAAATAGAAACATTGGGTCACCCTAGATTAAATTCTAGAATTGAAAAAGTCCATGACTGGAAAAAATATTGAAATTTTTGAAAAAATCTGGAGTTTAGTTAGCAGTAATATACCATTGTTGGTTTCTTATTTTTGGCAAATGTGTTATGGTTATGCAATATGTTAACAATAGGGGAAATGGGTGAAAGTAATACAAAAATTCTCTATACTATCAGTGCAACTTTTCTGAAAATCTAAATATTATTTCAAAATAAAAAGTTTATTTTTACAAAATAGAAAGCAAATGGAGAGAACGCATGCAAAACATTTTAAACTATTTTCAATAATCACACTGCTGGTTGTATTTGTATGTTATTCTAAAAACGACTTCTGTGTAATGTGTGATAAAGCAGGTGGAAAACAATATAATTCTATTGTCTCCAGTGTACATGAGAAGCAGGAATCTTAGTGTGAAGAAAAGAAGATATAGATATAAGATAAAATAGATAGGCATCACCATGTCTATTCCCTCGCTCAATCCCGCACCTTTCGGCCACGAAGGCCAGAGATGGCCAAACCAGCCCATCAACGAAGGGTCAGGTAAGATCGAACAATCCTGACATACCCACACAGGTGGAAAACCCAACCGTCTCTTACTAAAAATATGCAAAAAAAACTAGCCCCGGGGCGAAGGTGGAGGTGCTGCCTGTCAGTCCCATCCACTTACTCGGAGAGCTGAGGCAGCGAAGAATGGGTAAACCCGGAGGCGGAGCTTGCAGTGAGACGAGATCCGCCCACTGCCACTCGCAGAGCCTGGCGGAACAGGAGCGAGACTCACCTCTCAAAAAAAAAAAAAAAAAAAAAAAAAAAAGAAAAGGATAAAAAGATGAAAATTAAACATAGATTTGAATTGGAAACAATAGAATAGAATGTTAAGAAGACTATCATGACGTCGCATAATAGTCATACTTCCTATTTACAAATAAATCAAACCGAAAAATGTTTTGGATGAATATCAATTAATTATATAGTTAACTTATAATACCAATATAATGTTTCGTCATTTCACCATTCATACAATGGATTAACGGAATTTTAATCAATTCATGTTTCACTCTGATTATATTTAAAATATAGAAACACGCTTATTAAATTATTACATCCAATGACCAGCTTCCTTCATCACCACGTTCATTCATATGGTTCTTCTCTTTTTAAGAAAAAGAATTTAATTAATATGGTTCATTTCTTTTTTAAAAAAAGCTTCTGCTCATGCTAAATCTATATCTATATATTTTTTGATGTAATAAATTATATTGATATATATTCTGATACTGAGTCACTATGGCATGCCTGCGTGCTCAAATTGTATTTTCTTTTGATACATTGCTGGATTGCTTCCTAAAAAAGAATTGGAATGTTTTTGTTGTTTTTCTGTCACTTGGAATAATTTCAATTACAGTAGAATTAATTAATTTTAAATAACTCATGCAATTCTGATAAAACTCATGTTACTATGAATCCATCTGTTGCTGATGCCTTCTGCAGTGATGTATTACTAATTAATTTTCCAATTTTTCTCAGCTTTATAAATTAAGGGAGGATCTTTTTTTTTTCTTTTCCAGCTATGGTGATTTTTTTTCCAGTAATTACTTTTTTTTTTTTAACTTTTATTTTAGGTCCAAGAGTACATATGCAGGTTTGTTACATAGCTAAACTCATGTCACAAGGATTTGTTGTACAGATTATTTCATCACTCAGGTACTAAGCCTAGTACTCAATTGTTATTTTTCTGCTCCTCTCTCTCCTTCCACCCTCCACCCTTAAGTAGACCCCAGTGTCTGTTGTTTCCTTCTTTGTGTCCATGAGTTCTCACCATTTAGCTCTCACTTATAAATGAGAACACACAGCATTTGGTTTTCTGTTTCTGCATTAGTTAGATAAGTATAATGGCCTCCAGCTCTATCCATGTTCCCACAAAAGACATGATCTCATTCTTTTTTATGGCTGCATAGTATTCCATGGTATATATGTACCACATTTTCTGTATCCATTCTGTCTTTGATGGACATTTAGGTTGATTCCATGACTTTGCTATTGTGAATAGTGCTACAGTGAACATTCACATGCGTATATCTTTATGGTAGAATGATTTATATTCCTCTGGGTATATACCCAGTTATGGGATTGCTGGGTCAAATGATAGTTCTGTTTTTAGCTCATTAAGAATCTCCACACTGATTTCCACAATGGTTGAACTAATTTACACTCCCAACAATGTAGAAGCATTCGCTTTTCTCTGCAACCTCAGCAGCATCTGTTATTTTTTTGACTTGTTAATAATAGCTGTTCTGACTGGCGTGAGATGTATTTCATTGTGGTTTTGATTTGCATTTCTCTAATGATCAGTGATATTAAGCTTTTTTTCATATTCTTGTTGGTCACGTCTGTCTTCTTTTGAAAAGTGGTATCTGTTCATATCCTTTGCCCCCTTTTTAATGGGGTTGTTTTCCTATTGTAAATTTAAGTATCTTATAGATGCTGGATATTAGACCTTTGTCCGATGCATATTTTGCAAATATTTTCTCCCATTCTGTAGATTATCTGTTTATTCTGTTGATAGTTTCTTTAGCTATTCAGAAACTCTTAAGTTTAATTAGATGCCATTTGTCAATTTTTGCTTTTGTTGCGTTTGCTGTTGGCGTCTTCATTGTGAAATTTTTGCCTGTTCCTATGTCCGGAATGGTATTGCCTAGGTTGTCTTGAAGGGTTTTTATAGTTTTGGATTTTACATTTAAGTCTTTAATCAATCTTGAATTGATTTATATATATGGTATAAGAAAGGGGTTCAGTTTCAGTCTTCTGGATATGGTTAGCCAGTTATTTCAGTACCATTTTATTAAACAGGGAGTCATTTCCCCATTGCTTGTTTTTGTCAGCTTTGTTGAAGATCAGTTGGTCGCAAGTGTGCAGCCTTATTTCTGGGCTCTCTATTCTGTTTCATTGGTCTGTGTCTGTTTTTGTACCAGTACCATGCTGTTTGAGCCACCTGTGACAAACCCACACCCAACATCATACTGAATGGGCAAAAATTGGAAGCATTCCCCTTGAAAACTGGTGGAAGACAAGGATGCTCTCTCTCACCACCTATTCAGCAGAGTATTGGAAGTCCTGGCCAGAGCAATCAGGCAAGAGAAAGAGCTAAAGGGCAACCAAACAGGAAGAGAGGAAGTCAAATTATTCCTGTTTGCAGATGACACAATTCTATAACTAGAAAACCCATAATCTTGTCCCAAAGCTCCCTCAATTGATAAACAACTTCAGCAAAGTTATAGGATACAAAATCATTGTACAAAAATCCCTAGCATTCCTATACACCAACAACAGCCAAGCCAAGAGCCAAATCAGGAATACAATCCCATTCACAAGTGCCACAAAAAGAATACAATACCTTGGAACACAGCTAACCAGGGAGTTGAAAGAGCTCTACAATGGAAATTACTAAACACTGCTCAAAGAAATTAGAGATGACAAACAAATGGAAAAATTTCCCACGCTCATGGATAGGAAGAATCAATATCATTAAAATGGCCTTCCTGCCTAAGGCAATGTGCAGATTCAATGCTGTTCCTGTCAAACTACCAATAACATTCTTCGCAGAACTAGAAAAAACAATTTTAAAATTCATGTGGAACCAAAACAGTTGGAATAGCCAAGACAATCCTAGGCAAAAAGAATGAAGCTGGAGGTATCAAGTTATCTGACTTCAAACTATACTATAGGAAGTGTCATTTTTCCCCCATTTGTATCTTTCCCATGCCCTCTAGGTTTTATATATGTGCCCCCAATGGCATGTAGCGGTCACATAATTATTTCAATATCTTCTGTCTTCTTTTTCATTCCCAATATTGTATCATTTTTATTATCTCTATGAGTCTGGGGAGGGGCATGTGGTGTTATTTGTCTTATTCGTCTTCAAAAATTATCAGCTTTTGATTTACGTACGTTTCATTTTGTTTTCTTTAAGTGGAAAAGTATAAGCCATATTTTAATTTTAGGGAAACACTCTAATAGACATTTATTTTTGTCCATTTATTTTATTACATCCATTCTAACAGATATTTATACACATATATATCCAAATTATATATACCAAAGTGATGGAATATAAAATCCTATACAATTCACCTTGTCATGCACATCACTGCCTGTGACAGCTGATAGGGAGAACAGTACACATCGAGGGCATAGATCTTTTTGAACCGCTGCAATAGCTCAGTACTGAGACTGAAGATTGCCTTATTCGGTGCAAGCTGCACGAAAATTAGTGAACAGAATTTGGTCAGAGATGAAGTAAAATAATCAAGCAAAGAGTGTAGGCCTACAATCGAAAGCAGTCTTCTCTTTGAGTTTATGTCAAAGCTGAAAGTATATCACACAGTAGTGAACTTGAATTCCCCATATTCATTAACAGGCTTGAAGGTATGCAAAATTTACATTATACTTATTTTTATATATGTATTTCTTTATTATAATTACAGGCAGGCTGAAAAAGGGGGCAGCTGCACGCAGCTGCAAAGGCTGCTGCTCAGCCTCTAGCTCACTGAGGACCCCGTGGGAGCCAGAGAGGTGGTGCATCACAGCCAGGGCAGTAGCGTGTGGACCCCACGAAGGCCTAGGTGAGGCTGATCCCATTCCCCCAGTTGTTTGGGGGAGCCATGGGCAGTGGCACAGGAGGAGGAGCTGGCATGGTAGATGGCAGTCCAGCCCACCGCCACTGCCACACAAAACCTAGGTTACGGATGTCATTTCTGATAACAGATTGAAATAGATTTCATGATTTGCATATATATTTTAAACGCTTCTTTATACACATGCTCTCATACACAGATATATACATATATATGTATAAATTTTGCATTGGTCTTAAAGTTCCATGAGAAATTTTACCTATTGCACGGTGGGGCTAGCCATGTATTTGATGTGTGTAATCTTGGATATGCTCCTGCTGTGAATACCACAAATGTGATTTAAAAAAATAAATAAAAAGGAGAGAGGTCCTCCTGCTGGGATTGGAGTCAAACCAAGATGTTCCCAGATAATCTTGCTACAAATGTGGATATTGCTGTCCACAGTGAGGCTTGGAGCAGACTTCTGTGAACTGCCCATAGTGTCATTAACATCTCACCAAGGCACATGCTAGGAGAAATTGTTCCAGTAAGTTCTACCAGTGAGAGACTTTTTGAAAAGACTCTACAGAGCTATGTGAAAAAATTAAAAGTACTAGTTCACATAACACAAATGGAACAATGTTCTGGATTAATCAGAACTAGATTTAAAAGGAGCTTCTGTGTCTCAAGGGCAAATGATTTTCTTTGTAGAAGGTGAGTGTACAAAATAGGCTCAAACATGACAAGAGAAGAGTGGTATGTTCTACCCTTGATATGATCCATAAGGGTAGTTCTGAGCTCATGGCAGGCTCTGATATGACCTAAGCTGTGTTCAGCTAGCAGCTCAGTTTTTACTGGTATCCTGTTCCCCAGAGAGAAATGCACAGAAGGAAAATTGATGGACTCTTCCTTTCAGAACACACCCAATGACACAAGACCTTTTTTTTTTACTTTTAAGAAATTGGAACATAGGATACTTGCTAGGAAAATTGATGGACTCTTCCTTTCAGAACACCACCAATGGCATGAGGCCTTTCTTTACTTTTAAGAAATTGGAGCATACAATACTTGCCATACACACACACACACACACACACACACAAACACATATATATATATATCTCACTACATGTATATAAACACACACACACATATACACACACACACACACAAACACATATATATATCTCACTACATGTATATAAACACACACACACACATATATATATACACACACACACATATATGCACACACACATATGTTGGAGTCCTAACCCCCAATACTTTACATGTGATTTTACTTGCAAACAGGGTCTTTACAAAGACAGTAAGGTTAAAATGAAGTTATTAGGGTGGGCCCTAGTCTAATCTGACTGCTATCTGTATAAAAAGGGAAAATTGGGGAAGAACACATACAAAGGGAGAATATCATGTGAAGATTGGAGTTATGCTGCTACAGGCTAGGAGTCCTGAAACAAATCCATCCTTGATGCCTTCAGAGGGATCATGGCCTGCTGACACCTTGATCTTCAACTTCTAGCCTTCTGAACTATGAGGCAATAAATTCCTTTTGTTTATTTAAGGCACTCAGTTTGTGACATTTTGTTAGAGCAGTTCTAGCAAACAAACACAATGCTGGAATGGATATTTCAGCAGAAAAACCTAGAGATTTCCTTTAGGATGTGGTTGTTTGGAGGTATTTTGGAAATGTTACTCCTTTACATGTTAGATATGTGTGTCAGAAACCTACACCTATGTGTTTCCAGGAGACACAGGCAGATTATCAGTAAAAATAACAGATGACTTGTAGAAATTTGGATAGATGAAGTCAAGAATTTCTTCCGTATACTTTCCCTGGGTATTATGAAGGTAGGTTATGGAGCTGTATCATCAAGACTTGGGACTTGGACTAAGACACAAACTATAACATAAACACTTGCCCTGGTACCTAGAGAATATTGAATTTGACTCTCAGGTTCTGTATCACTATTTCTCTTAGAAAGGAAGATGAGATGTAAGTACAAATCAATGTCTAGATAACATAGCTACAAAGAGACTGAAAACATTGGGATTTTTAGCTATCATGGCATGGGGTGTAATCAAGTCTCCCCCTACACTGTCAAGAAATAAATTAGATTTGTTGAAAGATACAACATTACAGCTAGGTGGTTTCTATACCACTGTAGGATGATTATAGTTAACAATAATATATTACATAATTTCAAGCAGCTAAAAAAGGATATTGAACATTCCCAACACAAAGAAATTCTAAATGTTTGAGATGATGTGCCAATTACCGTGATATAATCACTATACATGACATGTATTGAAACACCACTATGTATCCCATGAATATGTACAATTATTGTCAATTTGAAAATAAAATAAAGTACATTATAACAGATGACTTTTGTTCAGTTGTTTCCAAACTTAATGGCTTGATCACAATGCTCACACCACCATACAAAAGGGAACAAACTTTGAAAGTAAGACCCAGTGAAATGAATCCTTTAGCATGCAAATAGTAACAGTGCCTGGATAAAGCCACAAAAGAAATTAGTGAGGTAAGGGACTGTAAAAGAAGCTAGTCTAGCTGTGGTTCCTTCCAGAAATATTCTGGGACCAAATTTGCAAAATAAATAAAAAAGGATTGACTGGCTTACCTTAGCATACGTTTCTACCACATACTTACGTAGCAAAAAAAAGAAGGGCTTTCCTGCTCTGCAAGACACAAAATTTTTCAAAAATTAAAACAAACTTAGTTATTATCTAGCTGTGAGCCACCCTTCCTGTTTCAAGGCTTGAAAGTGCATACTAGTGACACTACACACTAGTGTAGTGCTTACAAAATCGAAAGGATTTTTAGTCAGGAATCATTGTGAAAAATGTTCAGACAATAGGACAATCAACAAAATTTGTTTCCTAGAGAGCTGCATTTTTAATGATTTGCTTACAAATCAGCACATGCTGTCAAAATGAAGAGATTTCTAGGACTTGTTTTCCTAATTAGAATGGGTAGCCAGTATGTTAAATGATGAAAAAGAACTGGAACCAGATTCAGTATCATGAAAAACAAATTACAAATTTTAAAATGTATTGAATTTAAAGCAGGTTAAATCAGAATTATGAAAAGTACAATTTTCTTAGTGTATATAGCAGAGCATATAGTATCAAATCTCCATTTAGATTTTATTTCTCAGAGGAAAAAATTAACAGATTCCTGTGACACTTATTTTCATTTGTCATAGTCAAGGATGCGTTTTTAGCTTTGGGGTACTGAAATTGAGTGAAAGAAAAAGGGCTCTTTGAACATAATTAATTTCTTTCTACATTAAAATAATCTCATTTTGTTTGTGGACTGAATTGCCTTCTGAATAATGGAGAATTGAGAAAAATGTCTGGTCCCAACTGAATAAGTTGCTTTTGGGTCAATTGAATAGTAGATTTTTCACACACACATGCACGTACTCATACATATACACATTTCTTACTACATTTTTAACTTCTTAATTGGATTCAACTGACTATGCTTAATACTCAAAATTTATAACATTGTACCATGGATCTGCTTTCATAGCAATAAATTTTCAGTTTTGTTTATGATTCCAGTCAACAAAAGGGCTATGAAGTGATTTATTCTTCAGGTAATTTCAGATGATATATTTGAAAGTTTTTGGGAGAAACTTTTCTAGTCCATACTCAAATGCTCTTCATTATTGAATGCATATTTAGATCAGGTTCTTAAATTATATTGATCTGCTGCCTCCTTTAAAAAATAAAACTTGACTGAAAATGTTTTAAAAATGGCCTCCCAAAGGATAACTACATCCTAATGTCTGAGGGTTACTTTATATAGAAAAGGGTGGGGAAATATGCAAATGCAATTAAATTGAGGATCGTGAGATGCAGAGATTATCCTAGACCATTCAGGTAGACCCTCCTAAGTGTAAACACATTTGTTTTTCTAAGAGAAGCCCATAGGGAGATTAGACACAGGCAGAGAAAAAGGCAATGTGAAGATGAAGTAGAAAGAGATTGGAAGATGCTGGCCTTCAAGATTAAAGTGATCTAACAATAGTCAAAGAATACTGGCAGCCACCTGAGGTTAAAAGAGGCAAAGAGCACCTTCTAGAGAGTCTCCAAGAAAGGCATGTCTCTTGCCTATGACTTGGTTTGGACCTAATTTCATAGTTTAGGACCCCAGAACTGTAAGAGAATAAATATCTGTTGTTTTAAGCAACTGAATTTGTAGTAATTTGTTACAATAGTCACAAGAAACTAATAGGGTCCTTAGAATTTATTTAGTCCAGTGGTTTCCATACATTTTTAGCAGCAAGTTTGTTCTGTGCTTTTTTTCTCTTCCCACTCACTACAACGATTTCTGTGCCTATCTGGAAACTATCTTTCCTAATTTACCAATAACCACTCTTATTTCTCAACTTTAATAAGCACTGGTTCTTATTAGGACCAACATAATTATAATAAATTATAAGTAAGGAGAAAATAGGCCAGATTACATACATTTTACATATTCAGGGTCTGCAAGTCAGAAAATTTAATAACTGTTCAAGGGCACACATTAACTGCTATAAATGATTCAAATATAGATTTAGACAACTCAAATGACATTGTTCTTTGCCCCCAAACTACAAAATATCACAAATTACAATCCACCATGTAAGGGCTATACCTATACATCATCATCATATATTTATAAATTCTTATCCAGCCAACTTACATACATATCTCTTATCCTAAGACCTAGACGTAAATAAAATGGTGAAGTCATGTATGATAAAGCTCCATGAATTCCATCCTCAATATGGTCATGAACAACTTGGACTCCAACATTTCGAAGTCTTGTAACATACATAAGTCCATCGTCTCTTAAGACATCATGTTGACAAGTAAGAATATAGGTTAGTGGCAAATTCTGTAACTGAGAATCATTGGCCAACAAGGGTAATGCTCTGCTGTCTGTAAGTCCTGGCAATGAATAACTAAGTCCTCCAAGAATTGGTTCAGTATATACATAGTCTTTTCTATACTTCTCAGGAAGAAGTATACTCCAGTTAACAAACTTAAACAGATGTCTTGACTCCAGAGGCATGTGTTGGTTTCTTCTCATTGCCCGGGGAAGTGCTTCATCCTTGGTGAAATATAAGCTCACGAGTTTTATGGCTACATCCCTGGTCAAAACTATACCATGCTCATTTTCTCGGTGAGATGGCAAATAAGAATCTGTTATCTGTAGGCCAGGGTAAAGTAAGACTTGCATCTTGATTTTATGTTTTATTTCGGCATCATTCTGCACCTGAAAATATATGGTAATATTCCATAATACAAAATTTTCCAAAATACCAGGAGAATAAAATTTAATCTTAATTATCTAGCAATCATGAGATAAACAAATCTACATAAATTGATGTGATATATTATAATTATTTTTACAATATTTAAAATATATTTCCATCGCATGAAAAAAAATTCAAACCAATTTAAAATTGGAATTTTAAAAAATATTGATTTTGTGTGTGAGGAAAAAAGGAGAAAGAATAAGAGAAGAGAGGGAAAGAGACAGAGAATATACAAGACAAGAGAGATATGCAGGATTTTTTGGTCAAAAATCACAAATGAAAATGATCCAATTCTAAAGATATTTCTAGGGGAAATTGACAGTACAAATAAGTTTGTAAAAATCCTTCTTAAATAAAGTAATCAGAGTGAGTTGAAGAAATAAATATAGCTATTAAATCATATTATTTCATTATAGAATCAAAAAAAATCTTAAAAATTTTTAGAATATGTTCTTTGGCAACAAGGTCGACATTACCAACATCATACCATAATTTTTAAGAAACGTTATCCCAGTGCAAAAGCACATGGACCAAGGTGAAGAAAAAAAAGCCAATCAACAGGTATTTTATGAGAATGATGCAATGTTGGAGAAACAAAGGGAGAAAATTTTTTTAAAAACTTGATGTGCATAAGTTTGATACGCAAGGAAAAAATGTGAAGTACTTGATAAGGAGTGCCTTTTCTTTTCCAAAGAGAAAGGCATTTGAGGCCTCACCTATGACCCTGCAGACTGCAAGAGAAAACATTGAATTAATCTCCCAGGAGCTATTGCCTTGGCTAGAGGCTGGCATCTGGACAAATGAAAATACCTGCTGCTGCTCCAAGTGAAAAGCTCAGGACCACAGGATGTACCTCTAAATCAACCATTCACCACAGTGGTTGGCTGAACAGAAAGGAATAACTAAATTGAAGTCCAAGAGGTACCTCAGAAAAGGAAATGGTATCCTACCATCTCCACAACATACTTCCAAGATGCTAGAGGTTTAAGCTCCACAATGTACTTCCAAGATGCTAGAGGTTTAATGAGTGTAGAATGAAAATGAGCCAAAATAAAGTTAACTTACAGAAACTTTCCTAGATCCCAAATCTCTCTGCAGTGCCCTGAGGTAGATAACTTACTAATCAAAGATTGCTATCAATAGCCCACCCTCAGTCATCCTACTCTTGATCTCACTAATCTAGGAAAAAAACCAAACAAACAGAGAAACAGGGACAGGTCAAAAGGTGTCCATCGATACCCTTGCCTGACCCTACCTTTCCTTTCTGGAATGCCATATGGAATAAATCACTTCAACAAATGTGTCAGTATTTCCCATTTCTATGTTCCCCATTATGTCATTTGTTACTTTGCCATTCAAGGCATTTTTCCTCTCTAATATTCTTCAAAACCCATGCTAAAGTCAGTTCTCTTCAAGATATTGGAAAAGCACCTGAGTCAGATTCTCTGAGGTTAGCAATTTTGCCATAGTCTTAACAACTATGTTATTTATCTGGTGTGTTTCAGGTATTTTCTACACATTTTATATATACTCACAAGCATATATGTGTGATTAATGCATGTGAATACCTGATCAAAGGAAACTCTTCTTTTTTAAATTCCCAAATCTCTATTACCTCTTTAAGACCAATCGTCACTTTTCCCTTATTATACAAAAATGTACATGATTAATCTTTCTACTTGGTTTTGAATTTCACAAACACTGACATGATACCTAAGTTGTCATTGTACCCCTTACTGGACCTAAGATAATAAAGTCGTTAATATCACATGGGAAAATAATTGAAAAATGAATATTTTAATAATATGGAAACCATAATATGATAAATCATAATATCTGATTTATAATTCTTTTAACAGGACACTATATCTGGAGCCAGGAATAATAAGATCCGAGAAACAGTAACAGGTATGAGACAAGTAGGTCCCAAAAGTAACGTTGAATGATTGACCTATCTATAGCTTAGTTCTTTGCTCCTAGACATATAGTCTCGAAGACAATGAGCTAAGCAAAGTTCAAAAGTGTGCATAAACATTAATACTAAACCAAAACAAGCCTAGAATGGAGCATTCTATAAAATGGACATGAAGGAATGGATATATATTTCTGATTTTCTGGGTAACTAATATGTACTTGAGTGCAAAAAAACATGTGATATTCCTCTCAGGATGTTATGACTTTGTAAAGAACAAGAACGAAAAAGTAAAAGATCAAAACAGTTGAGAGAACATATCTAGCTCATGGCAATGTCCTTAGAGTTTAGACACTGGTAACTGTATTTCAAATTTCTATTTACAGTTTTATGATATTTCCAATATAATAAAGACCTTTGGACAGCTAAGTAACTTAAAGATTGTGGAAGAGTTTAAGTAAAGTCCATCCTTATTCTTAATCTTTTTCAACAATGAACATTATTTTCATGAAAACACAATGGATACTACGTATTTGAACTTCCTTTTATAATTAAACACGATTAATCCTAAACTTATGGCATTTACAGTAAAATTGTCTCATATAAATTATTTGTTCTGCCCCTCCTTTATTAAGTCACCAAGTTTGAATCTCTAATTGGTTGAAGTTATAGGTTGTGTTTTTCAAGTTATAGGCCATGCCACTGGTATGATTGTCATCAAGAAAGTAATTTATTTATACCATGAAGACTGGTCTCCTAAGTCTATACTTTTGAGAACAAAATTTGGGACCCAGTTCATGAAAATCTTCTATGCCATGCTAAAATGCTTGCAGTAAACATGTTGACCAGCACCATTTTCACTCCTACATCAGTGTTTTCATTCACAAACAACCCTCCTGGACAGCATGAATTGGGAGTGGTGGTGGAAAGGAAGTTGGTAACAAAGTCAGAGAAGGGATGATCCATGACTTCATGTCCTATTTCATTCTATGACTAAACTGCTTCAAAGCCCTTTCGAAGCAGTAATCTGCCATGGACACCTGTGCTTGGCCTAAAGTCAACTCCGGACAGTCTGAGGCATTACTGAATCCTCTCCAATTTCCCAAGTGCCCTGTGACCATTCAAAGGACATGGCACTTTCCTAGAGAATGACAGGTTCTGCTGCCAGGGGAACATATTGCAGCCCTTGCACTTTGCCCCTCATCATCTACTACGCTTCTCAATCCAGTTACTGGTTCACAAGATACCCTACCATCTAGCTCCCTGGTGTGAGTGTGTGTTATTCAAATTCCTGCATGCCCACGCCAACTTATCCGTAGCCTGTCATCCATGTAAGGATGGGTTTACACAAAATAATAACTTGTTATTTGAGGAGTTCCTACATTGCTATTGATAAGTATTGCTCATCAAACTTAACATATCTGTCATTTTCAACCTAGAGCATTCAACTTCATAGCAACTGTGACTGCTATCCTCACTAATTTTCCTTTCTATCAACTACCCCTAACAACCCCAAACCTGATTCCACCAATACACAACCAGCCAATGAGTATCTTGATAAACTATGAACCACTATGAAGAAATTCCAATATGGGAGGATTTTTTGGCCTCATCCAAGCACACATGTTCCAACCATGCTGGAAACTGCAAAACTCCCACATGGGCTAGACAGAGTCCAAGATAATCTACCTGCTCTCCTCCTTGCAGGTTAATCCTGTCCTTTCCTGATATTTATTCTTCCCCTAAAATCCCGCTTCCCACTTTGTGTCCTAAAAGTATGACAGTAAAACAGATTATATCACTCAGAAGTGCAGGACTCACGGTGATAGCACTTCCAGGTGCAAGTAACAGAAGACAGATGTTTCTGCTTCTGATGGATTTCAGGTGACCTGTATAACACTGAGATGATGGGATTACACAGAGGTAAATGAACAAAATAATAGAAACTAACATACATAATATCTATGTATGGGACATCATCCCATGTCCAAGAATGCTGCATGTCAATCATATTTTTCTAAAAATCATCACCATTAATTATAATTTCTGATTAATATTTGCTATTAAACTGTTTTTAAAGAATTTTTTTATATTTTTAAAGAAGTGTCACATATGTAATATCATATATAGCCATAGAAACATTGGATGCCATAGAAATATTATTATAAATAAGATGATAAGGCTTTATTACCACCTTATGATAGAAGATACAAATTAGAAGCAAAAGTATATTTAGAAAGACCAAAGCTATAAACCTAACTAAGTAGAGCTATCATATATCATAGCTTCCTCTTTAAATTACCTACATTGAAATACTTATTTTTTAGAATATCTAAGAGAGTAGGACTTACTAATTACTTCAAAATATCAAATCAATTCCCATTATTTTATGAAAGTAAAAAGAATATCTCTGATCCTAAATAAGAGCAATGCACACATTATTTTAAAATAAAATATGACCATGAAATTGGATTTAAGTGATATGATTAAAGTTTAGAAATACTTTTTCCTCTTAATTAAAGATTAAGGCACCATGTCCACAAAAGTTTTCTAAGCTATAGTGATCATCCAGATCATTGTGACCAGCGAGCCACATTAGTGACTTTAGGACACATCATGTGATGTTGCCAGAAAATCTAGCAATAACAGGTACAAGATATTCATTTCTTCTCAATAAAGAATACAATTGAAAAATGACAGGATAATATATGTGTCCTAATCCATGAGAAAATCCCTTTTATAATGTGAATTGAAACAAATGAGTCATTTTAAAATATATCTCTCAGTGGTGATTATTGATACCGAATTTTAAAAACCATAATCTATAACATATTATCGATCACAGGATCATGAGACATTGGAAAAAAATGAGCTCTATAATAATTTCAAAGTAAAAGTTGATGCTTATGACCCAAAATAAAAATAGTACAGGGAATAAAGTTTTTCAATGAAAATTTAATTCATGTAGAAAGTTTAGCAGTCCATGAAGAACAAATAATTTAAAGCATAATCATAAAAGTAAATAGGAAAGGATAAAGAAAACCACCTTTTAAATGCTCATGAAGAACACTGAGTTCTTCTGCAGTCTGTTCATCTGCATGCTGCACTATGTTCCCTCTGAACAGATAATTCAGAACATCTAAATAGACACTATGTTCTTATATAATTAATTTAAGAAATAGAATGACGTTCTATTACAACACACTCATTAGACATAAAACTCATGTTCTATTAGAATTCACTTATTCCTTCCCTCTGAAGGGTATAATCTATTCAAGAAGGATCCACCCTCCTGCCCCAAACGCCTCTCACTAGGCTCAGTCTTTCAACACTGCCACATTGGGGATCAAATTTCAACATGAGCTTTGACTGGGAAAGACCAATAGAATAGATATTATGTATAAGAAATAGAAATAGAATAATTTAAGAAATAGAATGATTTTTATTCACTTTTGTGCTGTCCTACAGATTTTACTGAGAATCAGATCTCTGTTTGGTGCCTGTGTTACTAAGTATTGTCCCGCTGAAAAGTTGCAAGGTAGGATATCACATTTTCATGAATCTGTATGGCTACATCCAATTGTTATTTCTTTTTTCTTTCTTTCTTTTCTTTTTTTGTGTTTTAGAGGCAGGGTCTTGCTCTGTCACCCATGTTGGAGTGCAGTGGTGTGATCCTAGTTCACTGCAAACCTCGAACTCCTGGGCCCAAGCAATCCTCCTGCCTCAGCCTATTGAGTTGCTGGGACTACAGGAATGTACCACTACCCCTGGCTATTTTTATTTTTTTGCCTAGACTAGTCTTGAACTCCTGGCCTCAAGTAAACCTCCCCACTGGGCTTCCCAAAGTGCTGAGACTACAGGGATGAGCCAATACACCAAGCCCAATTGTTGTTTCAGTTATGCTTGCTACACTTGCAAAGCCAAGCAAATGTTACAAATGTGCAAGAAGAATTAGAGGTGTGGTAAGATGTTGCTTAACCACTATTGGGTAATTGTTGGACAGCTTTCAGAACCTCTACATTCCCCAAACCGGTTTCAGATGAAATTTTAGACCAGACTGCTATACAATTTTACATAGTAATTAGTATAATAATCTCTAAGCAGGACATTCTCCAATTTTTACCCTCCATCACGCTCCTCATTTTACTCCAGCAAGATCTTTCAAATAAATGACATTATTTCAAGTAAATAGCAAACAAGTTCATGCTGGAAGAGTCTTCAGGAATCAACATGTCTAATGGTTTGCAAACTTTCTTCTTGGCAATGAAGTCCTCTTTTATTTTTCTCCTAAAAAAATTTACTTAGAGCTCTAAACATGAAGGGCAACTAAAGTGGAACAGATTGGGTTGAAAGGAGGCCCAGGCATAGAACCAAAGGTGAGGCTTTGTTATCACTGCCATTTTGGTTTCACAGTAGGATTTTGTGTGCGTATGATGTCATAGATTAATATATACATATAGGCATATGTATATGTATGTATGTGCATATATACGTATATATGTATGTATAACATATATTTCAAGTGTATATGTATGTAAAATATGTATGTATATAAACTTCTACTTGTGCTTTAATCCTGAATCTTATAATACTTAAGAAGAAAGAAATTTTAGAAAATAGAGAGGCACGTAGAGTAACGTTTTGGTTCAAGTTTTTATAACTAAAGTCCTATTTTAAAAAGTACAGAGCAGTGTTTCTCAAAAGAAGTCTGAAGAAAACTAGTTTCATCATTTTTTTAAAATAGAAAGAAAGGTAAGAGAATGAAGAATAAAAATTACATGCACATCTCAACGGATACATAAAATGACTTGACAAAATGCAATATTTTTTCATAATACAAACTCTCAACTAATTATGTATAGAGGAAAAGTACCTCAACATAATAAAGGCCTTATAGACAAGCTCACAGCTAACATCATACTCAGTGGTGAAAAGCTGAAAGCTTTTCCTCTGAGATTAGGAACAAGACAAAGATACCCGTTCTCACCATATCTATTTAACAAAATATTAGAAGACCTAGTCAGAACTATTAAGAAAACAAAAAAACAAACAAACAAAAGCAGAAATAAAAAGCATCCAAACGAGAAAGAAGTAAAAATGTCTGGGCCAGGTGCGGTGGCTCACGCCTGTAATTCCAGCACTTTGGGAGGCTGAGGCGGGCAGATCACGAGGTCAGGAGATTGAGACCATCCTGGCTAACACTGTGAAACGCCGTCTCTACTAAAAATACAAAAATTAGCCAGGCGTGATGGCGGATGCCTGTAGTCCCAGTTACTCGGGAGGCTGAGGCAGGAGAATGGCATGAACCCAGAAGGCAGAGCTTGCAATGAGCGGAAGATCATGCCACTGCACTCCAGCCTGGGCAACAGAGCGAGACTCTTGCCCAAAAAAAAAAAAAAAAAAAAAAAGTGTGTTTGCAGATTACATGATATCAGATACAGAAAACCTTAAGACTCTACCAAAACCTGTTAGTACAAGTAAATAAATTCTGTAAAGTTACAGGATACGAAATCAACGTTCAAAATTACTTGCATTTCTATATACTAACAACAAACTAT
>NW_016816502.1:2547603-2567063 GCF_001698545.2 Rhinopithecus bieti | reverse complement strand
AAAAAATTAGCCAGGCGTGATGGCGGATGCCTGTAGTCCCAGTTACTCGGGAGGCTGAGGCAGGAGAATGGCATGAACCCAGAAGGCAGAGCTTGCAATGAGTGGAGATCATGCCACTGCACTCCAGCCTGGGCAACAGAGCGAGACTCTGTCTAAAAAAAAAAAAAAAAAAAGTGTGTTTGCAGATTACATGATATCAGATACAGAAAACCTTAAGACTCTACCAAAACCTGTTAGTACAAGTAAATAAATTCTGTAAAGTTACAGGATACGAAATCAACGTTCAAAAATTACTTGCATTTCTATATACTAACAACAAACTATCTTAAAAAGAAATTTTAAAAAATCCCATTTCACCAGCATCAAAAATAAGTACGTAAATAAAACACTAGGAATAAATTTAACCAAGGAGGTAGAAAGATCTATACACAGTAAGCTATAAAATATTAAACAAAGAAATTGAATAAGACACAAGTAAATGAAAAGATTAGCCATGTTTCTGGATCCAAATAATTAATATTGTTAAAATGTCTATACTACACAAAGCAATGTACAGATTCAATGCAATTCCAATCAAAATTTCAATGGTATTTTTTTACAGAAATAGAAAATTCATATAGAACCACAAAAGACTGAATAGTCAATATAATCTTGAATAAAAAGAACAAACCTGGAGGCATGACAAACCCTGATTTCAAAATAAACTGCAAAGCTACAATAATCAAAACAGTATGGTACTGGCATAAAAACAAACATATAGACCAATGGAACAGAATAAAGAGCTAAGAAATAAATTGTTGTCTTAGTTCAGTTAGTGCTGCTGCAACAGAATGCCTGAGACTGGGGAATTTATTAAAAAAATAACTGTCTCACAATTCTAGTGGTTGAAAGTTTCAAGATTGGGTATCTGCTTCTGATAATGGCCTCTGGCTGCTTTAATCCATGGCTGAAAGAGAATCAGGAATCTGCATGTCCAAAGAAATCACATGGCAAGAAAGGAAGCAAGAGAGAGAAACCAAGGAAGCCAAATTCTTTTTAATAATCTGCTGTCTCACAAATTAATTAATTCCCTGGAGAGCAAGAATTCACTCATTCCTTCCCTCTGAAGGGTATTAATCTATTCATGAAGGATCCACCCTCCTGCCCCAAACACCTCTCACTGGGCTCAGTCTTTCAACACTACCACATTGGGGATCAAATTTCAACATGAGCTTTGACTGGGAAAGACCAAGTTATAGCAATGGTCAATTGATCTTTGACAAAGGTGCCAAGAACACACAAGAGGAAAAGACAGTCTTTTCAATAAAAAATGTTGAGAATTCTATATATCCACATGCAGAAGAATGAAAGTGGACATTCATTTCATTTCATATACAAATATCATCTCAAAATGATGAATCAAAGGTTTAACACTTAATTTAAAACTGTATAGCTACTGAAAGACAGCTTAGAGAAAAATGTCTTAATATTGGTCTAAGCAATAGTTTGGGAGGTATGATTCCAAAAGTACAGGCAACAAAAGCAAAAATAGATACATGGGATTGCCTCAAACTAAAAAGCTTCTGCACTAAAAAAGAACCAATCAACAGAGTGAAGAGACACTCCAAAATAGGAGAAAACATTTCAAACTATGGGTTCAATAAAGGGTTAATATTCAAAATGTATAAAGAACTCAACTAAATGGCAAGAAAACAAATAATCCAATTTAAAAATTGCAAATAGAACTGAGTAGACATTTCTCAAGAGAGAATGTACAAGTGGTCAACAGGTATACTAAAAAGTGTTCAACGTCACCAATTATCCAGGAAATGCAAATTAAAACCCTAATGACATATCAGTTAATGCCTGTTAGAATGGCTACTATCAAAAAAGGGAAATAATAATAAGCATTGGTAAAGGTATAGAGAAAAGGGACCCCTTGTACATTGTTGTTGGAAATGTCCATTAGTGTATCCGTCATGGAAAACAGTACCAGATGATTCAGCAACACCACTTCTAGGTATATATCCAAAGGAAACAAGTCAGTAACAAGAAGAGATATCTGTACTCGCATATTTATTGCAGCAGTATTCACAGTAGTGAAGACATGGAATCAAACTGTCAGTCGGATAAATGGATAAAGAAAATTTAGTGTGTGTGTGTATCTACACATACACACACACAAACACACACAATGGAATATTATTAAGCCTTCAGAAAGAAGAAAATCCTATCATTGGTGACAACATTGATGAACCTGGAGGTCCTTACACTGAATGAAATAAGTCAGGTAAAGACAGACAAATACTGCATCATCTTGCTTATATGTAGAACCTGAGAAAGTTAAACCCCTAGAAGTGGATAGTAGGTGGTGGTTATGAGGAACTGGGGATATAGATGCAAGGGGATGGAGATGGGGAAATCGGGGAGATGTTGGTGAAAGATTACAAAGTTTCAGTTATGCAGGATGAATAAGTTCTGGAGATCTAATATTAAGTGCGGTGACTATAGTTAATAATACTGTGTACTCAAAATTTGCTAAGACAGATCTTATACATGCTCCCTATACAGAAAAAATAAATGGTAACTATGTTAGGTAACGAGTATGTTACTTAGCTTGTGTTAATTGTTTCAAAATGCATACATATATCAAAACATCATGTTGTGCATCTTAAATACATATGATTTTTCATTTTCAATTGTACCTCAATACAACCTTACAAAAGAGAAAAAAAAAAAAAAAAAACAGAAAATAAGAGAGTTGGAATTCTTCCCAAATTATTTAATGAGACTAGTGTAATTTTCTCTCAAAACCTAACAAAGACAGGAGGCAGAGTTTGCAGTGAGACCGAGATCGAGCCACTGCACTCTAACCTGGTGACAGAGCAAACTCCATCTCAGAAAAAAAAAAAAAAAAAAAAAAACTGAACAAAAAGTGTTAAAAAATGAAGATTAATCTCAAAAAATACAAAACATTTATGAACTAGAGCAAACAGAAGGCAGCAATGTATAAAATTTTAATTCATCCTGACCAAGTATGGCTCATGGCTAGAATGTAAGCATAATTTAACATTTAACGTTTAAAAGTCAATTGGCATAATTTACCACATAAAAGAATAAATAAGAAAAATTACACAATCATCTCAATAGTTGCATTAAAATCATTTGACTAATTCAACACCCATTTATGCAAAAACTATCAGCAAACTAGGAGTAGAAATAACTTCCTCAATCTGACAAAAGCTAGCTAGTAACTTCAGGTAATACTATATTTATTGACGAAATACTGAAAAATTTCATCCGAAAATACAAAGCAAGACAGTTATATTAAATATTTTACTAGAGGCCCCAGACAGTGCACTAATAAAAGAAAAATTAAAAGGAGTAAGTACTGGGAAGCAAGAACTAAAACTGTCTCTAGTCATTGAAAATATAATTATATAGAAAATCCTAGGAAACTAAAACAAAAGCAAAAGCAAAAACGAAACAAAGAACACTAGAGTTATAAGTGAGTATATTTATTGAGGATATGATGGGAAAAGGCCAATATCAAAATTGATTGTATTTCTACATATCATAGAAATAAGTTCCAAATTCCTAATTCCAATATGTTCCAAATAAACATTCAGAAAACACTATTTTCAATAAAATGTTAAAAAAAAATCTCGGTAAAATTTGAGAAAATATTTCCATGGTTTCTACACTGAAAATAGCAAAATGTTGCTGAGAAACTGAAGGTGATCTAATAAAAGTATGAGACATGCCATGTACATTAATTGGAAAACTCAATATTATTGAGATGTCAATCCTCCCCAAAGTTATAGACTCAATGCAATCCTAATAAAAAATCAGTTAGTCTTTCTTTTTAAAAATTAGTAAGATAATCTAATATTTTAATGAGAAAGATATGGAATACTAGAAACATTTTTTTTAAAGAAGAACAAAGTTGAAGTCAGTGTAGTATTGGCAGTAGGATAGACATGTATATCAATGGAACAAAAGAATCCAGAAATAGTTACACTAAAGTTAAATAAACGTTTACTCAAGTGCCACTGTAATTCAATGGGAAAGAATGGTCTTTTCAACAAATGCTGCTGGAAGAACTGAATTATCTATAGAAAAAAAAAAATGAGCCTCAACTTCTACCTCGTATCATAAAAACAAATATAATGTACCTGTTGAGTGACTGCTGTTGCTAAATTGCCCCCAGAACTGTCTCCTGAAATGCAGATTCGGGTGGGATCCACTCCATATTTTGTAAGAATTTTTTCCAGAAGGAAAAATTTGACTGCAGCAAGGCCATCTTCAAACTGAGCAGGAAAGTGGTGTTGAGGAGCTAGCCTATAACTTTAAAGAAAAAATAATAAAGCATTTACGGTTGTATCTGTCCATTTAATTCTCAAATACCAAATACATGCAATTTAATGCCAGCCTTTCGTGTTCAGTGTTCTAAAAATCAAGCCTAAGTTTTCTACTAACTCTTGATTAAAATGAAAATTATTTTAATAAAGTATAAGGTCTTCAATCTTGTACCTAATGTCCATGGATGGCATTATTTGTGAGGAGTCAGGGGAGTTTTATGAACTTCCTAAGAATTGTAAGCAAAATTTTTAGTCTAAGTGTGTTTTAGAATGGAGATGGTCTATGGCTTCCGTCATATTCTCAATATAACTCGTAATCCAAACACTTTTTTAAAACCCTTATTTAAAAAGCACAATGGATTGCAGACCTGAGAGCATATTGTAGGCAGTGTCCTATTTTATCAAGGTCATTTAGGTAAAAGTTTTACAAGCTGATGGTGCATATACTCCATCATGGATAATATCCAGTAGCTATTACTAGATAAAAAGTTTGAAATATAAATAAAATTTAAATATGCCAGAGAGCTTGCTTATTTCTGGTAAATTCATTTGTATGGCAAATCATCACACAATTCTTTTCATGGGCACAAATAGAGTTTTTTCCCCAGTATATGTGGACTGGTAAAACAGGAAAATACTTCTAGCAACCTATTCATAGAGCTTTTCATTTTTGATCTTCAGAATGCTAAGACGTGTATATTTCTATAGCCAATACGAAATGTTGGTAATAGCGTTCTTAGAATTTTATTATAAGCTATCTAGAAAACTCTAAGTAATTTGTAGCTTAGACATAGATGTGTACCAAAAAGATGTTGGTATCTTTATTTAAAATACAGTGGATTTATACTTTTTAGACAAAGAATAACACAAATTGTAGGGATCACAAACTTATATTATTATATCAAAACAGATATAAAGTAGTATTTAGATTACTTCAAAAGCTATGAAATTAAAGTTTTCTTGCCTGCTCAAATACAATCCAATATCCCAAATGTGTAATAGTTAATATACTTCCTTCTGTCCAGCTATGTTACTTGGGACACTACGAGAACCTTATAGGACCCGAGTCTTACATGTCTAGAGCAAGTGTTTCCAAAACTGCTTACCCTGGGGTATAATTCAGATATTCTCACAATCACAGAAAAATAATGGGACACTGAAACTCTTTGAGGAGCGGTCTATGATGCAAAAGGTGACAAGTAAAATATATTAATTTAAAAAATTATATTTGAAGCACAGCTGACTTGATGTGGGAATCAAACCTCTACATGGTAAAGGCAAAAATCATAGTAGCCACACACACACACACACACACACACACACACAAAAAAAAAAAAAAAAAAAAAAAAAAAAAAAAAAAAAAAAAAACATTCTCTTACTCCACGCCTACAACGACAGCATCAAGTGTGTTTGCAGTCCATCTATTCAGGAAGTCAAAAGCCCTCTGTTCTGAAATGAAGAAATAAACATCAAAGTATTTCCTGTAATTAGAAAGCAGTAGAAACAGTTACAGATATGAATGTGAAAATAACTGTGGTTTGTGAATATCACATAGGAGCTTTTATTTCCACCCCCTATTTCTAAGCAGATGGACCTGAATCCACATGGCACACTCTCCCCTTCCTAGTCTTTTCAGCTACTCTCTCCAGGGAGAGAAGGATGGCTTTACCGATTATTTTGGGGAGGATAAACTAGAATAGGTTCAGCCTACTGTAATTTCGTCTTGACATCTGCTGTCTGTACACAATGACCCTTCCCAGGACCCTTTGTATCCTGGTGCATTTTACTTCATCTGAACTAATCGTAATGTTTTGACTTGCATTTATGTGAACTCTGTGTGTAAGTTTTTAATTAGTTCAGAAGTCAGAGGAAAAAGAAAGTAATAGTATGTTTTTAATCTCTAAACATGGTTCTTCAAAACCTCTGTCTTCTTTGAAGATGCCACATGATAAAATAGTCCAATAACATTGGAATTAAGACAGAGTCTAAGGAATAATAACCAGATATGAGAGAGCCTCTGGCAGGTCAGTGTGAAGACCTGATATACATATGAGTTTTGACATGCTTGACGTACAAGCCATTGACTTTCCCAGACATATAACACACACACACATACACACACACACACACACACCCCTTTCCCCAGGTCCCCACATATCCTATTTACCAGGGCCCTGGCCAATCACCTTGGCAAATTCTGTGACAACATCTGCTGCTTTATTTACCACAAGATCCTAGAAATCCAGAGAATTCTAGAGTTGTGATCAAATTCTAGACTTTTCTGGACCTTATATTGCACATTAACAAAACTGCAAAGTAAAAACTAACCACTGGGTATATGTATAACCTGGAAAACAGGAAAGTAAGTCACCTAGTCTTTTAAATAGACAAAAATAACATTTTATTAAAGATTAAGTTAATTTTCAAGAAAAAGCCATGCATAGATAAAGACCAAAATGTACAAGACCTAAGAACTCTCTGAACTTCACCGTGTTAACAAAAGACCATATTTTCTATTTTTTTAAAAAAATCTGCAGATTAGGGAGACATAGCCTTCCATGTAAAACACAAGTGTGCTCCAGAGACCAAAAAGAGGGTCTGTAGCTTAAATATGGAGAATCAGCTGGTACCCCTCAATCAGAATCAGATCTATATATGTAAATAAAGGATTCAAACTTATTCAAATAGTTCAAAAGAGCTGATTCCTGATTGGGTGGTTTCCAAGCCCCAAACTGAAAGTCTGTTAGATACCCCTTTCAAGCAACTGGTGGGAGGAGTTTTCCAGTCAAGGTGTTTCAGCTTGGAAACATCTTAGCTCAGGGGCACAAACAGAATGTTTGGATCTGCCTTCTCTGGGAACAAAGGGATGTGTGACCACCCTTTTCTCACTCATTATGGACACTGAGTTCTTAGTATCATAATTTGGGTATCTTTATCAGCCACGGGGAGTCTGTTTCATCCAGAGAACTTGGGGTCTTATTTCCAGTTTCATTGCATAACCAACATTTTCCTGTATTTCTTAGTTTTCAAAGCAACTTTGATATGTTTTAGAGAAAAAAAAAAGAGGAAGCCTAGGGGAAAAGAAAGAAAATTAAAATTAGCAATTACTAGAAAATAGTTATAATGTCTTTTTTCTTGGTGAAAAAATAGAAAGTATCTAAGTCTTTTCCAGTTTATTTGCATATGTTTGGGAGATCTGAAAACAAATAATGTGTAAATATAAAACCAAAATATTGAAAAAAGACATCTAGAATTTAGCTAAGCAGAATGTTGGAATGTCATATCCTGAATTATAATTCTCACAGTTTTAGAAATTATTGATCACAGTCATTGCCTATGTCAGTAAAAAGAGATATAAACCTAATAATCAGGAATACTTCTTAGTATTTTTCAAAGTGATATTTTCCCATCAGTGGCCATTTCTTTTATGCTTACTCAAGTCCTAGGTAATATGTATATGAACAGTTGGATATTTCATAGACCTCAAAAAACTTCAGTGGAATGAATACATTTCTTTGGAGAGAAATGAGGCAAACTTGGTATTTATCTTATCGAGAAAGCAGGTTATTCTGACCATTTTAATGCATGATATAAATTAAATTATAGATGAAATTTAATTTGTTGAAAACATAAAAAAAGGTAAAAAAAATTCGTAAAAGAAAAGAGTTAGAACATTCTGGATAATATTCCCTGTAGAGATCATCAGATGTCCCTCTCATTCACTCTGTGTGTACTTTTTTTCTTCAGAAAACATTTATTGGATAATCACTGTACGAAAATGCCTAAAAGACAAGTAGGGAACCTAGACTTTATGGGAAGAGTTTACTATCACATAGTACTATTTTGTGTTTTCTTTTTAGAGTCAATACTAATGACTGCATTCTAAGTCTTACTACTATTTATATTATGTTATCAATAACTGCAAACTTGATCTTGTAGCAACCAATAGCAAATGCTTTTGACCTATTAATTAAAATATCTGCATCCCCTCAATATTTCTGCTTCAATTCAGATCCCAAGAAAAAAAGTTTTAGTAATTGACTTTATATCCTATTTTCATTTGTTATATATTCATTCAATATAAAAGCTAAGGATAATAAAAAACAAAACAAAAACTGAATTTAAAATCCCCATAATATTATTTGCCAAACATATGTCTATGTCTCTTTATTAGATATCTAACTTTTATATCTATACTTATCCATATCCAGACAAGTATATATATATATAGATAGATAAATATATACCTGTATAAGTGTGTATATTTATATAAAAGAGTTCTTGTATCAAAAACGTAGAGCTAGCTACACTTTTTCCTTACACAGTGAACTTACTGGAACTTCCAAAACAAAAACCACCACCATGAAAATATATTACAGCTCTCCTTCGGGTTTCTGACTTTCTTCTTGGCAAGTACAATCGTACTGGAATATCAACAAATGTTGTATCAGTCACTGTGATGTATTCATCTGAAACTGGTTGGGTATAATCCAGCCTGAATATCATGGATATAAACTCTTCATATCTCATGATACCCATATTTTCAAAACACATAGCCTGTGAGAACAAAACAAACAAAATTAAATATTTATTTAGATATGTAAATAACACCAAATGTATATGAAAAGAAAGTTTAAAAGGAAGAAAAAATAAGAAAAGTAAACAAAAAGAAATAGACTATTTATAAATATTATTTCCAAATAATACTGTAAAGATCTTATTGCATAATCTTCTTGCCCTTGAAAATCTCAAATATCTGGCAAGCTGGCCGAATAGGAATAGCCGCGGTCTGTAGCTCCCAGTGAGAGCAATGCAGAAGGCAGGTGATTTCTGCATTTCCAACTGAGGCACCCAGTTCATCTCATTGGGATTGGTTAGGCAGTGGGTGTAGCCCACAGAGGGCAAGCAGAAGCAGGGTGGGGCATGGCTTCACCTAGGAAGTGCAAGGAGCCAGGGGACCTCCTTCCCCCAGCCAAGGGAAGCCATTGAAGGACTGTGCTACCCAGCTGAGATACTACGCTTTTCCATGGTTTTTGCAATCTGCAGATCAGGAGATTCTCTCGTGTGCCTACAACACCAAGGTCCTGGGTTTCAAGCGCAAAACTGGGGGGCAGTTTGGGCAGACATGGAGCTAGCTGCAGGAGTTTCTTTTGTACCCCAGTGGTGCTTGGAGCTCCAGTGAGACAGAACCATTCACTCCCCTGGAAAGGGGGCTGAAGCCAGAGAGCCAAGAGGACTTGATCAGAGGGTTCCACTCCTGTGGAGCCCAGCAAGCTAAGATCCACTGGCTTGAAATCCTCACTGCCAGCACAGTAGTCTGAAGTCAACCTGGGATGATCTAACTTGGTGGGGGGAGAAGGGTCTACCATTACTGAAGCTTGAGTAGGTGGTTTTCCCCTGACAGTGCTAAGGAGACTGGGAGGTTTGGATTGGGTGGAATTCAGCACCACGTAGCAAAGTGTCTGTGGCCAGACTGCCTCTCTAGGTTCCTCCTCACTTGGCAGGGCATATCTGAAAGAAAGGCAGCAACCCTGGTCAGAGGCTTACAGATAAAACTCCCATCTTCCTGAGACAGAGAAGCTGGGGGAAGGGGATGCTGTGGGCGCAGCTTCAGCAGACTTAAACTTTCCTTCCAGCTGACTCTGAAGAGAGCAGCTGATCCTGAGAAGGAGGAGTCTCCCAGCACAGTGCTTGAGCTCTGCTAAGGGACAGATTGTCTCCTCAAATGCGTCTTTGACCCCTTGCCTCCCAACAGGGAGACATCTCCCAGCAAGGGTCAACAGACACCTCATACAGGAGAGCTCTGGCTGGCATCAGGATGGTGCTCCTCTGGGATGAAGCTTCCAGAGGAAGGAGCAAGCAGCAATCTTTGCCATTCTGCAGCCTCCACTGTTGATACCCAGGCAAACAGAGTCTGGAGTGGACCTCCAGCAAACTGCAACAGACCTGCAGAAGAGGAGCCTAACTGTTAGAAGAAAAACTGACAAACAAAAAGCAACAACATCAACATCAACAAAAAGGACCCCATCCAGAGGTCATCAGCCTCAAAGATCAAAGGTAGATAAATCCATGAAAATGAGGAAAAAACCAGCCCAGAAATGCTGAAAATTCCAAAGACCAGAATGACTCTTTTCCAAATGATCACAACTCCTCTTCAGCAAGGGCACAAACGTGGATGGAGAATGAGATTGACGAATTGACAGAAGTAGGATTCGGAAGGTGGGTAATAACAAGCTCCTCTGAGCTAAAGGAGCATGTTCTACCCCAATGCAAGGAACTAAGAACCTTGATAAAAGGTTATGGGAACTGCTAACTAGAATAACCAGTTTAAAGAAGAACATAAATGACCTGATGGAGCTGAAAAACACAGCAAAGAACTTCGTGAGGCATATACAAGTATCAGTAGCTGAATCAATTGAGTGGAAGAAAGGATATCAGAGACTGAAGATCAACTTAATGAAATAAAGTGTGGAGACAAGATTAGGGGAAAAAAAAGAATGAAAAGGAACAAACAAAGCCTCCAAGAAATCTGGAACAATGTGAAAAGACCAAACCTACATTAGATAAGTGCACCTGAAAGTGACAAGGAGAATGGAATCAAGTTGGAAAACACACCTCAGGATATTATCCAGGAGAACTTCCCCAGTATAGCAAGATAGGCCAATATTCAATTTCAGGAAATACAGAGAACACCATTAAGATACTCCTTGAGAAGAACAACTCCATGACACATAATCATCAGATTCTCCAAGATTAAAACAGAGGAAAAAATTTAAGAGCAGCCAGAGAGAAAGGTCAGGTTATCTACAAAGGAAGGCCCATCAGACTAACAGTGGATCTGTCTGCAGAAACTCTACAAGCCAGAAGAGAGTGGGGACAAATATTCAACATTCTTAAAGAAAAGAATTTTCAACCCGGAGTTTCATATCCAGCCAAACTAGGCTTCATAAGCATAGAAGAAACAAAATCTTTTCCAGACATGCAAATGCTGAGGGATTTTGTTGCCACCAGGCCTACCTTGCAAAAGGAAATATGGAGGAAATATGGAAAGGAAAGAAATATGGAAAGAAAATAAATATGGAAAAGAAAAACTGGTACCAGCCACTGAAAAAGCACACCAAAATATAAAGACCAATGATACTCTGAAGAAACTGCATTGACTAATGTGCAAAATAACCAGCTAGCATCAGGATGGCAGGATCAAATTCACACATAACAATGTTTACCTTAAATGTAAATGAGTTAATGTACCTATTAAAAGACACAGGCTAGCAAATTGGATAAGGAGTCAAGACTCATTAGTGTGCTGTATTCAGGAGACCCATCTCACATTGAAAGACACACATAGGCTCAAAATAAAGGGAAGAAGGGAGATTTACCAAGCAAATGGAAAGAGAGAAAAAAAAAAGCAAGTGTTGCAAACCTAGTCTCTGATAAAACAGACTTTGTACCAACAAAGATCAAAGAAGACGAAGAAGGACATTACATAATGGTAAAGGTACCAAGGCAACAAGAAGAGCTAACTATCCTAAATATATATGCATCCAATATAGGAGCACCAGGTTTCATAAAACAAGTTATTAGAGACCTTCAAAGAGACTTAGACTCCCACATAATACTAGTGGGAGACCTTAACATCCCACTGTCAATATTAGACAGATCAACGAGACAGCAAATTAACAAGGATACTCAGGACTTGCACTCAGTTCTGGACCAAGTGGACCTAATAGTCATCTACAGAACTCTCCACCCCAAATCAACAGAACATACATTCTTCTCAGCAGCACATAGCACTTTTTCTAACATCGGCCACATAATTGGAAGTAAAACACTCCTCAGCAAATGCAAAAGGATGAAAATCATAAAAACCAGTCTCTTGGACCACAGCACAATCAAATTAGAACTCAGGATTAAGAAACTCACTCAAAATCGCAGAAGTTGAACAACCTGCTCCTGAATGACTACTGGGTAAATAACTAAATTAAGGCAGAAATAACAAAGTTCTTTGAAACCAGTGAGAATGAAGAGACAATGTACCAGAACCTCTGGGACGCAACTAAAGCAGTGTTAAGAGGGAAATTTATACCACTAAATGGCCACATCAGAAAGCTATTGGTCTGAAATCGACACCCGAACATCGCAATTAAAAGAACTTGAGAAGCAAGAGCAAACAAATCCAATTTTTGAAAAGATTAACAAACTAGATAGACCACTGGCTAGACTAATAAAGAAGAAAAGGGAGAAGAATCAAATTGACACGATAAAAAATGATAAAGGGGATATCACCACTGATCCCACAGAAATACAAACAAGCATCAGAGAATACTATAAACACCTCTATGCAAATAAACTAGAAAATCTAGAAGAAAAGGATAAATTCCTGGACACATACACCCTCCCAAGACTAAACCAGGATGACGTCAAATCCCTGAATAGATCAATAACAAGTTCTGAAATTGAGGCAGTAATTAATAGCCTACCAACAAAAAAAAGCCCAGGACCAGACATATTCACAGCCAAATTCTACCAGAGGTACAAAGAAGAGCTGGTATCATACCTTCTGAAATTATTCCAAGCAATAGAAAAACACAACTCCTCCCTAACTAATTTTATGAGGCTGGCTTCATCCTGATACAAAAAATTGGAGAGACACACACAAAAAAATTTCAGGCCAATATCCCTGATGAACATAAATGTGAAAATACACCATAAAATATGGGCAAACCAAATCCAGCAGCACACCAAAAAGCTTATCCACCACGATCAAGTAGGCTTCATCCCTAAGATGCAAGGCTGGTTCAACCTATGCAAATCAATAAACATAATGCATCACATAAACAGAACCAATGACAAAAAACTCAATAGATGTAGAAAAGACCTTCTATAAAATTCAACATCCTTTCATGCTAAAAACTTTCAATAAACTAGGTATTGATGGAACATAACTCAAAACAATAAGAGCTATTTATGACAAACCCATAGCCAATATCACACTGAATGGGCAAAAGCTGGAACCATTCTCTTTGAAAACTGGCAAAAGACAAGGATATGCTTTCTCACCACTCCTATTCAACACAATATTGGAAGCTCTGGCGAGGGCAATAAAGAAATAAAGCGTATGCAAATAGTAAGAGAGGAAGTCAAATTGTCTGTTTGCAGATGACATGGTTGTATATTTAGAAAATCTCATCGTCTCAGCCCAAAAACTCCTTAAGCTGATAAACAACTTCAGCAAAGCCTCAGGATACAAATCAATGTGCAAAAATCACAAGCATTCCTATACACCAGTAATAGACAAGCAGAGAGCCAAATCATGAGTCAACTTCCATTCACAATTGCTACAAAGAGAATAAAATACCTAGGAATACAACTTACATGAAATGTGAACAACCTCTTCAAGGAGAACTACAAACCTCTGCTCAAGGAAATAAGAGAGGACACAAACAAATGGGAAAAAATATTCCATGCTCGTAGATAGGAAGAATCAATATCATGGAAATGGCCATACTGCCCAAAGTAACTTATAGATTCAATGCTATTCCATTAAGCTACCATCGACTTTATTTGCAGTATTAGAAAAAACTACTTTAAATTTCATGTGGAACCAAAAAAGAACCTGTATAGCCAAGACAACTCTAAGCAAAAAGAACAAAACTGGAGGCATCATACTACCTGACTTCAAAGTATACTACAAGCCTACAGTAACCAAAACAGCATGATACTGGTACCAAAACAGACATATAGACTAATGGAACAAAACAGAGCCCTCAGAAATAACACCACACATCTGCAACCATCTGATCTTGGACAAACCTGACAAAAACAAGCAATGGGGAAAGGACTCTCTATTTAAAAAATGGTGCTGGGAAAACTGGCTAGCCATATGTAGAAAGCTTATACTGGACCCCTTCCTTACACCTTATACAAAAATTAACTCAAGATGGATTAAAGACTTTAATGTAAGACCTAAAACCATAAAAACCCTAGAAGAAAACTTAGGCAATACCATTCAGGGCATAGGCATGGGCAAAGGCTTCATAACTAAATCACCAAAAGCAGCTGCAACAAAAGCCAAAATCGACAAATGGGATCTAATCAAACTAAAGAGCTTCTGCACAGAAGAAACTATCATCAGAGTGAACAGGCAACCTACAGAATGGGAGAACATTTTTGCAATCTACCCATCTGACAAAGGTCTAAAAGCCAGAATCTATGAGGAACTTAAACACATTTGCAAGAATAAAACAAACCATCAAAAAGTGGGCAAAGGATATGAACAAACACTTCTCAAAAGAACAAATTTATGCAGCCAACAAACATACAAAAAAGAGCTCATCATCACTGGTCATTAGAGAAATACAAATAAAACCACAATGAGATACCATCTCACACCAGTTAGAACAGCGATCATAAAAAATGTCAGGAAAAAACAGATGCTGGCGTGGATGCAGAGAAATAGGAACACTTTTACACTGTTGGTGGGAGTATAAATTAGTTCAACCATTGTGAAATACAGTGTGGCGATTCCTCAGTGATCTTTAATCAGAAATATCATTTGACCCAGCAATTCCATTACTGGGAATATACCCAAAGGATTATGAATATTTCTACTATAAAGACACATGCACACTTATGTTTATTGCAGCACTATTTACAATAACAAAGACTTGGAACCAACCCAAATGTCCATTAATGATAGAATAGATAAAGAAAATGTGGCACATATACGCCATGAAGTACTATGCAGCCATAAAAAGGAATGAGTTCGTGTCCATTGTAGGGACATGGATGGAGCTGGAGGCCATCATTCTCAGTGAACTAACACAGGAACAGAAAACCAAACATTACATGTTCTCACTCATAAGTGGGAGTTGAACAATGAGAACACATGGGCACAGGGAAGGGAACATCATGCACCAGGGCCTGTAGGGAGGTGGGGGGAAAGGGAAGTGAGAGCATTAGGACAAATACCTAAGGTATGCTTAAAACCTAGATGACAAGTTGATAGGTGCAGCAAACCACGATGGCACATGTATACCTATGTAACAAACCTGCACGTTCTACACATGTATCCCAGAACTTGAAGTAAAAAAAAAAAAAAAAAAAAAAAAAAAAAAAAAAAAAAAAAAAAAAAGATAAATCCTTGTGTATAAAAAGAAGAAAATCTCAAATATTTAGTATTTTAGACTGAGAGCTGTCCTATTCAAAATCCATTAATTTACTAGTAGTTTTTTTATGTTGTTGTAATTATTTTTGATTTGTAATTTTTTTCAGGGAAAAAACCCATTTTGTAGGCATGCTGTCATGTTTTCTTTCTTCATTGTTCATTTTATTTAATTCAAAGTTTTAAATATCGTCATATGACCACACTAGTAATAATTCAAATATTTTGGCTTTCAATGCCAAAAAGATTAGTGCACTTTCCTCACCCTTAAATTCCATATTTGAGGTCCTTGAAAAAAGTTGCCTTTGGTATTTCTGACCAGCTTTTCCAGGACTTTTGTGTTATGTCACTGGACAGTTTACTCATCAAAAAATCTTAAAAATTACATGGTTGATAACACAGTAAACAATCTTAATTATTATAATTATTCCAAGGAAATTAAGGTATTTACAGGGCAATTGAGAACATCTAACCACTATAATTTATTTTCTTAATTTTAATTTAATTTTTTTTTTTTTTTTGAGATGGAATCTTGCTCCGTCATCCAGGCTAGAATGCAGTGGCATGACCTAGGCTCACTGCAACCTCCACGTCCTGGATTCAAGTGATCCTCCTGCCTCCGCCTCCCCAGTAGCTGGGATTACAGGCATGCGCCACCACAGCTGGCTAATTTTTATATTTTTAGTACAGATGGGGTTTCTCCATGTTGGCCAGGCTGGTCTTGAACTCCTAGCCTCAGGTGATCCACCTGCCTTGGCCTCCCAAAGTACTGAAATTACAATCGTGAGCCACCGTGCTAACCCCTATACTTTAATGACAAGGAAGTATGCAGAAACTCTAAGTTGTAGCCAGTAAATGTCAAAGCCAAGTTTGCATCCATTTAAACCAGCATCTTATGCTACTACTTACTAGCTGGTTGACATTAAGAAAATTACTCTCTGTAGCTCAATTTCCTTGTCTGTATGATAGTAATAATAATAAATCCTTCAGTGGGCTATAATGGGGTTTAAACAAGTTAATGGTCTGCGATACAAATGCGATAATCAAGGAAGGGAAGATAGCATTTTCTCTGTGGAACTGACACTTGCTTACCCACATATGCTTACTCAGGAAGTAAGAGCATTGGAGAAAAGTTATGGAGAAGGTAAGCCTCTAGAAGTGATTACAGGGGAAAATATTAGCAGATTGATCAGAAGGAGCTGACTGTGGTTTCACAAAACAAACGTATTGTTTGCTGTACAAAGCATCAAAAGACAGCCTCTCCTTCTTAGACCATGGATTGCTCGCTTTTTTCTGATCATCTTCTGCTGTTGCTTTCTCCTTTGAGCCTCTTATTGTTACCCTTTCTGGAAGCTATCTGGCTTGGCAGAAAGAGTATGGGTTTCAAAATGAGACAGTTTAGAGTTCAAATTATGGAGTTGTTACTTTTTACCTGCAGGTGTTCTTCTCAGTCTCTTCCCCCACCCCATAACTAGATAAAAATGATTGCAGGATAGTGGGAAATCAATGGAAGTACATATTATACAAAGCCTATACGATTTAAGAACTCAAAACTATTAGTTTCTAATCTTATCTCTTCCTTTTAAAGGAGCTATTTTTGCATGAATTTGTAATTCATTCTGCACATGCCAAGTCAGATAATCCCTGAAAACCAGCAATTTAGAATTGAATATGGACAATTAAAGCCATTAAATAGTAAGAGCCTTAAATTAATGTCAAAGAGTTACAAATATCAATAACGTATATCTGAACAACTAAAAGATAATTATGGGACTAGGTTGTTCCTGAAAGTTCAAATTTAAGTCAAGTTCTCAAATAAACCTCAAAGCCATTTATTTTATACATGTCACAATAAATTTATTTTATACATGTCACATTTAGACAAAGTCTTAGAAGTGAGAATTCTGTCTCATTGTTTCGCACAGATGTAGGAAGTTTTATTTACTTAATATTATTTAATTAATTTACTCAAACAAGCAATGGTTCTTTCAAAATGGTGATATTAATACTATTAATAAAAGAGCTCATAAACACCCATTTTTTTCATCAATAAGTCATCCCAATATCGAACAGAAAAAAATGTTAACCTTACCGTAAACGTACAAGTTTTAGCGATGGCATCCAAGGCCATTATTTTCCAGCTTTCTTCAATGTTGTCTGGCATGGGTGTGTAAAATGAGAGACAAAATAACACAGAGCAGCCCCAAACAGAGAGCTTTTAGCATCATAATATCCCTTTTTCCAGCTTCTTCACAGTACTAAGATTAAAATTTTTCATAAACACTGAATAGCAACCAGTAGAGCAAATGTAAACTTGGGAACTCTCTCAGGTAATGTGATCGTCTTCACAACATGAAGCTAATTTTCAATTCAAATGTTACAGTGTCACTAGTAACTTGTTTTGCAAGCACACAGACTGGAACAGATGTCATAATTCATCAGGGTGTGCATGCATTATTATCATGCAATTTAATGCTCTTACAGTGTTTCTTCGTCCTATAATACCATCATCAGCCCAAAACAACTTTATTATTGAGACTTAAATCAGAACCTAAACGAAAGCACTGAATAAGTCATGAAGTAAATTTTAGTGGTTGGGTGGTGGTTACAACAGGTTTTAAAAACAGGGGTTTTTTTTGTTTGTTTTTTGTTTTTTGTTTTAAAGTTTGCTGATATTAAGTCAAAATCCAGGCTAATGCCGTTATCATGGATTATTAACCATGTTAACAAAACTTTCTTGTGGTGGAACAAGTTTTGAATTAAAAAACAAGGGATGAGGGGGCTTGTTCGAGTTCTATTAAGCATCAAACTGGAATTTTTCCATAGACTAAGCCAGGAAGCTCAGCGCAATTATCTGCTTTTTTAGAGGATTACATAGTATGATGATGAACTTTATGTGTCAATTTGACTGAGCTAAGGGATGCTCGTAAATAGTAAATAGTTCGTTAAAAAAAAGAATTTCTGGGTATGTCTTTGAGAGAGTTTCTGGAAAAGATTAGCATTTGAACTGGCAGAGTGAATGAAGAAAATCACCCTCCCCAATGTGGGTAGGCAGAATCCAATCTATTGATGGCCTGAACAGACCAATATGTGGAGGAAAGGTAAATTCACTCTCTTCTTGGGCTGGGACATTATTGTAACTCTAATTCATATTAGTGCTGCCTCAGCACCACCTTCTTGGTCTGTCCTCGGCTTGTCACAAATGACCTACATATTTTGAGACAGTCTCCACCCAGTTTCTGTTTTTGTTTCTAGATAGATAAGGTCCCATTTGCTGCCTTACTTCTGCTTTAATTCCGGTAAACACAATCATATAACCCAAGTTCTCACAGTTAAACTCATGCTTCCTTCAAATTAAATCCAACTCTGTTGTGGAAAACCCACCTAGGTCATCCTGAACCCCAATAAAGGGTTCTACCCATAGGTCCCTCCATCTCTTGCTTGCTTTTCACCTGCTGGTTGAGAGACAGTGTCCTTGACTGCCTCCCCCTTTCCATTGGCTCTGCAAGACATTTTACCCTCCTCTTTCTGGAAACTGCAAGTAAATAAATTTCATCTTTATGATATTCCAGTCTAAATGTCCTCATTATGCTGCACCTGACTACACCAAACCTAACTTAAATTCTTCTTCACTTAACAAATCACAACAGACATCCATCTTCTCCTGCCCTTGGATATCGGAGTTCCTAGTTCCTAGGCTTTTAGACTCTGGGACTCACACCAGACACCACCTCCCTGCTCCCACTACTCAGTTCTTCAGACTCAGACTGGTTTTATAGAACATTAACTTTCCTGGTTCTGGTTCTCCATCTTATACACAGCATACTGTGGGACTTCTTTGCCTAAATAATTGCATGGGCCAATTTACACTTTATATATATTATATATATATATATAAAACATGTACACACACATATATACACACTAATATATGGATAAACACAAACACATATTTA
>NW_016816502.1:2541887-2544817 GCF_001698545.2 Rhinopithecus bieti | reverse complement strand
TATTTATATATTTATATACTATATGTATATATAATAAATTATATATAATAAATTATATATAAATTTATGTATTATAAATATATACAAATATGTGTGTGTATCTATCCATATGTTATATATGATACAATAGATAATAGATATATAGATGTATATAGATACATAGATGTATATATGTAAATATGGATATATAAATATATGATAGATATCTATACATAGTTATATAGGTATATCCGTGTGTGTGTGTGTGCATGTGTATATCATTTATCTATCTATCTATCTATCTATCTATCTATCTATCTATCTATCTATCTATCTCCTGTTGGTTCTATTCCTTTAGAGAACCCTAATACATATAGTGACTTTGTTCATGTGTTTCAGTGGTAAATCTTTAGAACTAATTCACACGAATAATTTAGCCTAGGGCGGCAGAGAACATCAAATGCAAATGTTGGACTTGTGCCTGCTGCAACCTGACAGCCTGAGAGAGACTCTGTCCACATTAGAGCTGATCACCTGAAAATTCTTCAGAGATACAAGGACTACTAGAGATTTTCTCTCTGATATGTCAGGACATAGTAAATAGGAAGTACAGGATTGGTACTTGTGGGAAGTAATTTTTAGAATAGAATACACTCATATCAGAGGTACAATGTATACTTTTAATGATATAAGTATATATATCATTTTACTGACATAAGTAAATGTCGTAAGTATATATATATCATATATATCATTAAAGGTATATATTGGACCTCTTTAATGCATGAGTATTAACTCCAAAGTCTATCAAAATTGAATTATTTAAACATTTATTTTTATTCACCTATATTTCAGGCTTCTCTGAATTCCTTAGTTATAACTTAATATAGTCTATCATTTAAAGAAGAACACTATTAAAGTAAAGGTGACACTACTATTAAAAATAATGTGCATATACTGGAACTGTCCTGGACAAAATGGGACATATCATCTTAGGTTAATTATAAAGCTTTAATTTAATTCATTTGTGTGCCTCCCTTTTTAAGTAGACAATAAGATTATTAAAGGCAGACACCCTAATTTTTTAATCCTTGCAACCCCTAAGTGCTCAAAGCTGTGCATGTAGCACTGCTTAATAAACATTTAAAATAAATTAATGGATGGCCTAGTTAATTGGTTAATTGATGCCTAAAGATACTAGGAAAGGGAAATTCTCAAATCCACCAACAGCGATGGTATCTGGAAAGTAACTTTAGGAAGGGTCAGTTATGGCAAAAACTAAGGGAGGAATAGAGGTAAGGTAAAGATAGCAAGACTTCTGCCTTCACACACATCACACATACACACACATAAATGAACAGAAAGAGGCATTGTGGAAGAAAAAGAAATAATGTTTGATTTGCCCATTTGTGGCTTTTGGTGTGTGAAGTTCTGAAGCACCATGCAAACAGTTCAGGACAGTGTGCTTATTTGAGCTTCACAAATTTTCACCACACAGTGTCATAATCTATGACTAATAGCTATGGAGTCTTGGATGCCCCTTTGCACAACTTAGTTCTATTAAGTTCAGACAATCTCAAACACTTTTATAGCAAGTAGTATTTTCTTCATATCCTCTGAGATAAAATCCAACAAATTCCTCAATAGGATGGTGTATGTTTCCGATCATCTTCACAGCGTCTCTCCTTTTATCCTATACTTCAGGTTGACCCCAGCAGTTGCCGGAAATGATTATGTAACAACAACAACAAACCAATAAGGCTTCTAGAGCTCTTGTCACATCTCTCCTCCTAGAATAAACCACTCAATTTCTCTGATCCCATCTCCTTGTCAAACATTCATTTTTCCTTTTAATTTTCAGTTCAATTCCTTCTACATTGCTTTTTGTGTTCCCTAAGAGGTAGAGTTGATCAATTTATCTTTATCTCCTCCTAAAGAAGTGCAAATTATAGTATGAGTAACACCAAACTGAACTTACATAATGAGTATGTAAGTTTTATGATATGTGCAGGACACATACATACAAATATTTCTTTTAAATGTTGCTATACACTGAATGTTTATGCCCCACCCCTAAAATCTATATGTTGAAATCCTAACCACTTTCAAGAATGAATAAAACAACCAGATAGAAGACACATGAAGGAATAGAGAACTTTAACTACACAATAAACTGACTAGACCTAACACACATATATATAGAACACTCCACCCGACAACAACAAAATACACATTACTTCAAGTGCACATGGGATATTCTCTAAGATAGACTATACATTAGGCCACATAACAGGTCTTAATAGATTTTTTAAAATATAGTAGCTAATCATAAAAAGTATTTTTCTATGATCAAAATGGTATAGTTAGAAATTAATAACAAAACGAACACTGGAAAATTCACAAATATGTGGAAATTAAACATATTTTATTTCTATTTATTTTTTATTTTTGTAGACAAGGTCTTGCCTTATTGCCCAGCCTGCAGTGCTGTAGTGCAATCATAGCTCACTGCAGCCTCAAACTCCTGGGCTCAAGCAATCCTCCTGCCTCAGCCTCCTGCCTCAACCTCCTGAGTAGCTAAGACTACAGGTGTGTGCTACTACACCCAATTAATTGTTTAATTTTCTGTACAGACAGGATATACCTATGTTGTCCAGGGTGGTTGCAAACTCCTGACCTCAAGCAATCCTCCCACTTTGGCTCTCGAAGTGCTGGCATTACAGGCATGAGCCACTGCACCCAGACTAAACAACACACTTTTAAACAACCAATAGATCAGAGAAAAAAAAATCATAAGGAAAATTAGAGAATACAAAGAGATGAATGAACACTAAACTACAACACACCAAAACTTATGAGTTGCAGCAGAACAATGCTAAGAGGGAAATTTATAGCTGAAAATGCAACAAAAAAAAAAAAAAAAAAAAAAAAAAAAAAAAAAAAAAAAAAAA
>NW_016816502.1:2529283-2541737 GCF_001698545.2 Rhinopithecus bieti | reverse complement strand
AAAAAAAGAAAAAAAAAAAAAAAAAAAAAAAAAAAAAAAAAAAAAAGAAAAAAAAAAAAAAAAAAGAAAAGAAAAGGAAAAAAAAAAAGAAAGAAAGAGAAAAATCTCAAGTCAGCAACCTAAATTTACACCTTAAGGAACTGTCAGTGGGGGAAGCAAATTAACCTCAAAGCTAGCAGAAATAACAAATAGTAAAGATTATAATGTGAATTTAAAAAAGAGAAAATAGAAAAAATAGAGAAAATCAGAGAAACCAAAAGTTGGATGTCTGAAGAAAACCAACAAAACTGACAAATCTTTAGTTGGAATGACAAATCCAAAAAGCAAGAATACACAAATAACTAAAATCAGAAGAGAGAGTGGGGACATTAGTAACTGGCCTTACAGAGATGAAAAGGATTATAAGAGAATAAAATAAACAGCTGTAGGCCTAAAAATTAGATAACCTAGAACCAAGGGACAAATTCCTTGAAACCCTCAAATGTCCATTGCACCATTATCCACAAAAGCCAAGAGCTGGAAACAATCCAAGTGTCAATCAGCTGAGGAATGCATAAACATAAATGGTATATATTTGCAATAGAGTAGTATATATTTGCAATATTCAGTCATACAAAGGAATGAAATTCTTTTCCTACAACATGGATCTTGGAAGCATTATGCCTAGTGGAAGAAGCTAGACACAGAAGGTTAAATATTTCATAATTTCACTTATCTGAGCTACCCAGAATAGATTAAATTTACAGACACAACATAAAATAGAGGTTACCTGGGGAGAGGTTGGGAAAGGGAGTTATTGATTAATGGGCACAGACTTTTCTTGGGAATGATAAAAAAAAAAAAAAGTTTTGAATATAGACAGTGGTCATGGTTGCAAAAAATTGTGAATGTATTTAACGTATCTGAATTGAACATTTATGAGAGGTTAAAATGATAAACATTAGGTATATTTTAACAAAATAGAAATAAACAAACCAAAAGAAAACCAGGCAAGTACTTGAAAAAATATGAGTAAATTCTGTTATAACAAAGGAGAAGTTTGTTTTAACGGTTATTTAAAACCTGGAAATGATTATTAAAAAGACTGATACACTTTACAATAAAATTTAAAAAACTTCAACTCACAGTAAGCAAGTTCTACATATGATATGGTTTGGCTCTGTGTCCCCACCCAAATCTCTTACTGAATTGTAATCCTCAGGTGTGGAGGAAGAGACCTGGTGGGAGGTTATTGGATCATGAGGGTGGTTTCTCCAATGCTGTTCTCATGACAGTGAGTGAGTTCTCATAAGATCTGATGGTTTTATAAATGCTTGGCAGTTCCTCCTTCACTCTCATGCTCTCTTGCCTGCCACCATGTAAGACATGGCTTCTTTCCCCTTTGCCTTCCACCACAATTGTAAGTTTCCTAAGGCCTCCCAAGCCATGTGAAACTGTGAGTCAACTAAACATCTTTCCTTTATAAATTACCCAGCCTCATTAGTATCTTTACAGCAGTGGGAAAATGGACAAATACAACATATATTAAAAATGTTAGGTAGATAGACATTAGCAGCTAGGAGCGGGTAAAAGAAGAGAACAAAAACGCTGTCACTAAGACAGCAGCCTATGGTCCACCTAAGCTCAGCTCCAGAAGTGCCCTAACTCCACCCTAGGAGATTGAGTTGTGGTAAAGTCTGTGGTCAGTACCTCCAGGAGAAGGAGAAACTAGGGGACAGGTGGAAATCCCCTAAAGTGGTGCATGTCCAGTAGCATGGAACTGTGTCCTCAAGTTCACACCGAGCTCATTATACCATCATTATAAGAAAATTTACATGTGGTTTTATCCCTCCAGTGGGTTTTTCTTAACAAATTATAAGTAAGAACATGTGCAGTTTAATTTTAGCTATGTAACCATAAACTGCCAATCAAATAACTTCATCCTGTCACTCTGACATAGCCCAAATCTCAACTCCCCTCCACAAAACTCATAAAAGCCCCTTGAGTTTCGTAAGGAGGGGCTAATTTCACTTTGCAGAAATTAGTCTGCTCTCCCTCTGAGAATGTATTACTGTGCTTCAATAAAGTTTGCTTTGAGCTTGCATTTTGGTGTTAGTTTGCAATTCTTTGCTCACTATCACATGAGCCGAGATTGCGGGTCCAGAGCTTCAGGTCTGTTGACCTCCTCAGTTAAAGAGTCCATCCAAACACAAAATTTCCAGTAAGAAAAAGACAAATGTAAAAACATTTAAAATGTGTGGAACACGTACTGCAGAAGAACAGGTAGTTCCCTAATATATAAATGTTCTGTATATTGAAAATAATACCACCAACAATGCAATAGGAAATCGATGAGGTTTATGAATACACATTCAAAGCAAAGGGAAATACAAATGGCCCTTAAACATGTTAGAAGAAGTTTAATATAATGTATAATAAGCTCATAATATTTCAGAGAAATGTAATTTTTTCCAAATTAATTGTAAAAATAAAAAAGATTGACAACTCATTCTAAAGGCAGCATAGTGGAAAAAAATACTTTCATGCACTAATACACTAGTGCAAAATGGTCAAACCATAGGAAAGACAATTGTAACACCTAATAATGTAACTATATATTCCACTTTGATCCAAACATCACATTTGCGAGAATTCTTATACAAATCTAAATGTATGAAATTATGTACATATAACTAAATTTTACTTTGTGAAATTCTTTTAACAGAAAACGTAACAAGTAACCCAAATACCCACCTATGGGTGACTGGTTAAAGAAACTACAGCACCTCCACACAATAGGATATTATGCAGATATTCAAACAAAGTGGAAGCTAGGTAATTTAAAAATTTCTTCAGAGTATATAATTAGGTAAAAAATAAAGTGTGGAGAATTATGCATATAATAGCTTACTTATAAGAAATAAATGAGAAAAACAAGAATATATGATTATATTTTCTTATAAAGAAATACTGGGAAAATGAGCAACAGAAAAATAGCAAGGTCAAATGTCATATAATTAATAAAAGTTACATATAGTTGTGGGGTGCAGGAAAAGTGTGAAAAGTAACAAGAATGTGACCACCTCTTTTCCATGTTTTCTTTTTTATATAAATTTGATTCTTGAACTGTATAAATTAACTAAGTATTGAAAATAAATTTAAAATTAGAAAACAACATTTATATAGATATAAAAACAATAAAATCATCTATATCGATACAATTATATGAGTAATTTTTTTTGAAACACACTTTTCATTTAAAAGATTAAGATCAGAAATTTTGGAAAAATGGAATAACAAGTAACAGGCAGGTTTTAGGACTTATTGATATCTATATAGAAACAAATGGAGCAACTGCATATTAAAACTAAAGTGAAATTGACAATGTGTACAACAAAACTAGTTGACAAAGTATTCTCACAAATCTCAAAATATAAGAATGGAAACAAAGCATATTAATAGGCATCTCCCTTCTGGCTCCGCCATTGACTGAGAGCTACTTCCACTCCATAAAACTCTGCACTCATTCTCCAAGCCCACATGTGATCCAATTCTTCCAATACACCAAGGTAAGAACCCAGGATACAAAATGTTCTCTGTCCTTGCAACAGGGTAGAGGGTCTAATTGAGCTGGTTAATACAAGCTGCCTATAGACAGCAAATTAAAAGAGCACCCTGTAACACCCGTTCACTGGAGCTTCGGCTGTAGGCATTCTCCTAGACACTGCCCTGGGGTCAGGGCCCCACAGCCTGCCTGTCTGTATGCTCCCCTAGAGGTCTGAGCAGTGGGACACTGAAGAAGCAAGCCGCACCCCCATCGCACACCCTGTGAGGGGGACAAGGTAATCTTTTCAAAAGGAATCTAGTAGAGAATAACCTTCACACAACCAAAATTAATAGAGAGATATCAACATAGGTATTGATTGACATCATTAAATGTATTGTTATTTAATACATTTATAAAGGAGAATCGTGGTTAAAGGAGAGAGAATAGCATGTGAGGGCATTTTTTTTATCTGACAGTGTAGACAAAGTGCAACTAGATTAAGTAGGCGAAAAAGAAAATAGTGAAAAGACAAAATTAACTATTTTCAGTAATCAAAATTAGTGGTGATGATATTCATATTGTTTTTCTGAGATTTAATGTTTAAGTGAGAAAAAAGCAAATTTGAAAGTATTCAAAATTGTGGCTCTTTTAATTTTCTCATTGTATGTCTGTTAAGAGCCTATATTCTTAAATCTTAGTGTGAAAAAAAGAGACATGTGATATAAAAGAGATCAGATAAAACCTTGTTCCTGCACTTAAGCTAAAAAAAATCAGAGTAAAGTTAAGAATTACTTTAAATATTTATATAAAATTCCAATTTGTGTTCACTGAAAAGACCTCGTGCTCAGGTAATTACTGGGGAACCCACCCCTGATAATTCAACGTACCTTCTTTTCCATTTCCCTAAGTGTCAGTGAGTCTGAGAAATAAAGGGAAAGAGTATGAAAGAGAGAAATTTTAAAGTTGGGTATCCAGGGGAGACATCACATGTCGGCAGGTTCCGTTATGCCCCATGAGTCGTAAAATCAGCAAGTTTTTATTAGTGATTTTCAAAGGGGAGGGAGTGTACGAATAGGATGTGGGTCACAGAGATCACATGCTTCAAGGGCAACAAAAGATCACAATGCAGAAGGGCAGGGTGAAATCACAAGGTCAGAGTGAAACTAGAATCACGAATGAAATTCCATGTCCTGCTGTGCACCCATTGTCATTGATTAACATCTTAACAGGATTCCAGAGCAGAGAACCAGTCTGAATAGAATTTGCCAGGCTGGAATTTCCTAATTCTAGCAAGCCTGGGGGTGCTGCAGGAGGCCAGGACATGTTTCATCCCTTATCTGCAACTGCATAAGGCAGGCACCCTTCAGAGTGGCATTTTAGAGGCCCCACCTGGGAATGTATTCTTTTCCCATGGCAGTTAATTATTAATATTCCTTACTGGGGAAAGAATTCAGTGATATTTCTCTTACCCGTTTTCGGTAATAAGAGAAATACGGCTCTGTTCTGCCCGGCTCCCAGGCAACCAGACTTTAAGGTTATCTCCCTTGTTCCCTGAAAATCGCTGTTATCCTGTTCTTAAGGTGCCCAGACTTCATATTGTTCAAACACACATGCTTTATAAACAATTTGTGTAGTTAACACAATAATCACAGGGTCCTGAGGTGACATACATCATCCACTTACGAATATGATGGGATTAAGAGATTAAAGTAAAGACAGGCGTAGGAAATTATAGGAGTATTGATTGGGAGAAGTGATAAATGTCCATGAAATCTTCACAATTTATGTTCTTCTGTCACAGCTTCAGCAGGTCCCTCCGTTTGGGGTCCCAGATTTCTTGCAACAGATAGTAGTTTTGAAACATCACTTTCATCTAAGTAAGCCCAGATAATAAACTAAAATTTGGTATTTGGGGATAAATAGCTAATCCCAGACCTGTGCTGGGAATAAATAATGTGACCCTGGAAAATACCAACATATCAGACAGCAAGAAAGTGGTCAAAGATTTCCAGATTCATATCAAGATGACTGAAAAGAGTGTCCACTGGCCCTAAGTGGGAAATTTTGAACTACTTTAATAAGGAATTAACTGACATACTGGGCTGAAATCCCTGAGTATATACTAATATATTATTTTAAATTAATTGTTTGCACTATGAAGATAGCAGGGAATCCATTCATTATCTTGAAAAGTAGGTAAAAAAAAGGAAATGATTGACAATTTATCCTGCCTTTCTTATAAGATGTGTGCCACTGGATAACTAAATAACATATAAGGGTAACCATTTTGTTTGAATAGTCCAGGTAACGTATAAAAGCAAAATAATAGAATTAAAATATTTTGCAATCTCCAGTGAGTAAATCTGTACTTTGAGTCTCAATGGTTTCTAACATAAACAAAAAGTGACAATTATGTCTTTTCTGAGGAAAGAAAGCCCCACTGTGTACACTCTTGCCAAAATGATTAGATTTCAATCTGATCAAGCCTTTGGATTCCAACTGGCAATTCACAGAAAATACAGAGACAATGGTTTATGGTAAACTGCAAAAAAATATGCAATCAGCAAAATCCAGATTTTAGTAAGCTACAGGTCAAATGGCTCATGTCCTTCAACAGATAAATTAGAAATGCAGTGTACCTGTAGATTAAACACAGTTAAAAAACATACCATGTTTTAAATCGTGCAAGAATAAATTAGAGTTTCTAATGATTCATAGGTGGGTAATAATACTATATGGAAATGCAGTAAAATTATTTACACAAAATTCCAGATAGGGTTACACATGGAAGAAGAGAATAAATGTGACTCGATTATAGCACAAGGGTGGGCACATGGGTGGCTGGCAAAGTTCTATTTCTTAACCAGGGTGGGGTTTACAAGGGTCTTCATATCATGATAATTCATTAGCTATACATTTATTTCATGTAATCTACTATATTGTTTGATTTTACAATGAAAAATTTAAAAAATACTCTGCCTTCATATACAAAAATTAACTCAAAAACAGATTAAATACTTAATTGTAAGACCTAAAACTATAAAACTCCTAGCAGAAAGCATAGGGCAAGTATTGGGACACGGAATTTGTCAAAGATTTCTTTGGATATGGCACTAAAAGCACAAGTAACAAAAGCAAAATGGGCAAATGGGACTACATCGAACTTTAAAAACTTTTGCACAACAAAGGAAACAATCGCCAGAGTGAATAGTCAACCAATAAAATGGGAGAAAATATTTGCAAGTCATGTATCTGATGATAAAAGATTAATATCCAAAATGTATAAGGAACTTCAAAAACTCAACAACAAGAACAACACAAATAATCTGATGGGCAAAGGACTTGAATAGGCAATTCCCCCAAGAAGATATACAAATGGCCATCAGGCATATGGAAAGATAGTCAACAACACTAACCATAAGAGGAATGCAAATAAAAATCCACAATAAAATATCAACTCACACCCAGTAAGATGGCCACTATCAAAAGAATAGAAGTAACAAATGTTAACAAGGATGCAGAAAAATTGGAACTCTTGTGCATGGTTGATGAGAAAGTAAGATGGTACAGCCATTATGGAAAACAGTATGGCGGATTCTCATGAGATTAGAAATATGATCCAGCATTCCCTCTCCCAGGCCCTGGAATCCTCCTCAGTGGCCTAGGGCAGATGACTTACTATAAAAAATAGATAACTCATTAACATCTAAGCCTGAGGAAGGCAAAAGGAAGAAACCAATAATGACAACCTAAACCCCCATAAACAGAAAAAGAGCCAAAGACTTTACCGCATTTTTCTCAGAATGGTGGCAGAAATAGATAAACCTGATCCAAGAGATGAGCTAGCAATTACTGCTTGTTCTAGAGTTATATGGAGTCTATCACTCAATCTCTTCCCTTGCTAAATTATATTGAAATACAGAAGAAACTTAAAATGAAATTAAATCTAGTAGGTTTTTTTTAAGTAACAACACTGGCTTTCCCAGTAGGAGTTGCAAAACCCTCATGTTTTAAATCAGAAGAAGCTAGAAGCAACACCAAGATATTGATGTTAACATAAAGGAAAAGGGGATAGGGGAAGAATGCATAGACAAGATGAAAGTGGCTTACAAGTACCACATCTGCTGTGTTATTCTGTGCCACTGGCATCTCTTTTTCTGCCAATGCCCACTGTTTTAAAGCTCTATGCTGAGATGATAAGGATCTCTTCTCTTACCTTTACACACTAACTAAAACCTATCACCCTCTGATATGGTTTGGCTCCATGTCCCTACCCAAATACCATCTTGAATTGCAATCTGAATTGTAATCCCCATGTGTTGAGGGCACAACCTGGTGGGAGGTATTGGATCATGAGGGCAGTTTCTTTCAAGCTGTTCTCATGATAGTGAGTGAGTTCTCACATGATCTGATGTTTGAAAAATGTTTGGCAGTTTTCTCTGTCCTCTCTCTCTTGCATGCCACCATATAAGATGTGATTTGCTTCCTTTTTGTGTTCTGCCATTATTGTAAGTTTCCTAAGGCTTCCCCAGCCATGTAGAACTGTGAGTCAATTAAACCTCTTTCCTTTGTAAGTTACTGAATCTCATGCAGTTCTTTATAGAGTGTGAAAACAGACTAATACAGAAACTGGTACTGAGAGTTTGGAGCTGTAAAGATAGCAAAAACTATGGCAGCAACTTTGGAACTGGGTAATGGGCAGAGGTTGGAACAGCTTGGAGGGCTCAGAAGACAGGAAGATGAGGGAAAGTTTGGAACACCCCAAGGACTTGTTGAATGGTCTTGACCGAAATGCTGATATGGACAATGAAGTCCAGGCTGAGGTGGTCTCAGATGGAGATGAGGAACTTATTGGGAACTGGAGCAAAGGTCATTCTTGTTATGCTTTAGCAAAGAGACTGGCAGCATTTTGTCCCTGCCCTAGAGATCTGTGGAACTTTGAAATTGAGAGAGATGATCTGAAATTTGAACTTAAGTTTAAAAGGAAAGCAGAACATAAAACTTTGGAAAATTTGCAGCCTGATCATGCAGTAGAAAATAAAAACATATTTTCTGGGGAGAAATGCAAGAAATTTGAAATTTGCATAACTAACTAGGAGCCAAATGTTAATAGCCAAGACAATGTGAAAAATGTCTCCAGGGCATGTCAGAGATCTTTGCAGCATCAGAGACCTGGAGGCTTAATGGGAAAAAATTGTTTCCTGGGCAGAGCCCAGTGCCCTGCTGCTCTGTGCAGCCTTAGGACTTGATGCCCTGTGTCCCAGCTCCAAATGTGGCTAAAAGGGGCAGCTTAAGCCATGGCTTCAGAGGGTGCAAGCCCCAAGCCTTGGTGGCTTACATGTGATGTTGGGCCTGCGAGTGCTAAAAAGACAAGAGTTGAGGTTTGAGAACCTTCACCTAGATTTCAAAGGATGTATACAAATGCCTGGATGTCTAGGCAGAAATCTGCTGCAGGGGCAGAGCCCTCATGGAGAACCTCTGCTAGGGCAGTGAGGAAGGGAAATGTGGGGTCAGAGCCCCCATGCAGAGTCCCTCCTGGGGCACTGCCTAGTGGAGCTGTGAGAAGAGGGCCCCCCATCCTCCAGACCCCAGAATGGTAGCTCCACCAACAGCTTGCACCAAACACCTGGAAAAGCTGCAGACACTCAATGCCAGCCCATGAAAGCAGTCACAGGAGCTGTACCCTTGAAAACCACAGAAGTGGAACTTCCTAACACTGTGGGAGTCCATCCCTTGCATCAGGATGCCCTGGATGTGAGACATGCAGTCAGGGAGATATTTTAAGCTTTTAAGATTTAATGACTACCCTGATGGGTTTTGAACTTGCATATAGCCTATGGCCCCTCTGTTTTGGCCAATTTCTCCCATTGGAATGGGAACGTATATCAAATGCTTGTACCTCCATTGTACCTTGGAAGTGATTAGTTTTTTATTTTTAGACTCACAGGTGAAAGAGATTTGCCTTGTCTCACATGAGACTTTGGACTTGGGCTTGTGGGTTAATACTGGAATGAGTTAAGACTTTGGGGGACTTTGGGAAGGCATGATTGTGTTTTGAAATATGAGAAGGACATGAAATTTGGGAGGGGCCAGGGGTGAAATTATATGGTTTGTCCTTGTGTTCCCACCCAAATCTTATTTTGAGTTGTAATCTGAATTATAATCCCCATGCATTCAGGGAGGGACCTGGTGGGAGGTGATTGGATAATGGGGGTGGTTTCGCCCATGCGGTTCTCGTGATGGTGAGTGTGTTCTCACAAGACCTGACACTTTAAATGTGTTTGGCAGTTTTCCTTGTCTTTTCTCTCTCACCTGCTGCCATATAAGATGTGCTTTGCTTTCCCTTTGCCTTCTGCCATGATTGTAACTTTCTTGAGGCCTCTCCAGCCATGTGAAACTGAGTCAATTAAACTATTTTTTAAATAAATTACCCCGTCTCAGTCAGTTCTTTATAGCAGTGTGAAAACTGACTAATACATCCTCCTTTATTACAGTCCCCAAAGAAGTGTTACCTGCCACACTAAAGGCTTCTCAATGAGTTACATGCCAACCCCTTCAGAGATGCTTGGAAGACTATGACTTCCCACAAGGCATCCTTTTCAATTGGAAAGTCAGTAATAGGAGGCTTCACATTGCCTGAATATTGGAAACCTCAGGAATAGCAATGGAAATCACTACCTCATTTTCACCATAGAAGCAAGTTAGGTAGATTGCTAACTCCTAATATTTCTTGCAATACTTTTAGCTATTATTGGTTTATTATTCACATCTTTAGTAGTTGTAAAATTTGTGTTTATTTATCCAGTAAAATTAGGTCCAACTTTTGTTTCTTCCATGCAGAAATTTAGATGAATCTACACAGTATTTTTAATGTTTCATCATGCATTCTGGGATTCTGTATTTTCTAGTCTGTTTCACTGCTTCTCTTTGTCTATTCCCTGACTGAACCAATACGGATTTGATTCTATGATTTATATTAAAACAATTCAAAAAGTATTAATCGGTTTCAAAAAATTTATTATTCAACCAGATTACATGTTAATATGTAGTTAAACCCAATTTGTAAAGAAACTTTCACAGTTATGCCTATAATTTTATATGATAATATTCAATATATGTTTCATGTCACAGGGAGCACATCAATCTCAAAGTTTATAGCATCTGAACTTCTTTGTGGCATTGGAACAATATTGTATTCTTCTGTTTACTCAATGCTTCAAGACATGGATAATATAAAAATGAGGTTCTTATCTTATACACCACAAAGAGTATGGTATAATATTGAGTAATCTGATAACCACCTTTTCAGAGGCAGGGCAACATTGTGATGAACACCAAATTCAGGTCTGTGGAAAACACTCAGAGAGGAAGATTCGACCGTGTGATGCAGTTAGGGGACATTTACACTCTGTTGGAAAAAAAAGTTGCCAGAGTTTCCTGCAGCTATAGAGACTGACACAAAATGCCAGTTACAAAAGCATGTTCCAAAAACAGTATGCATGATATGGTAAAAAAGCCATGCATTTTGGCATTCTTTTCCATGGTTTAATTGCTGCAGGTTGGTATCACAGTGCTTCACAGGTGAGCAATATAGATTCATTTGTCCATCTAAATAAGATGTGGCCTCATACTGAACATGAGGTAAACTGCAAAATCATCTTCATCGTCCATGTGACTCTAAAACTGCAGCAGAAGTTGTAAATTGGTTCATAACCTTTGCTCCCTTTGAAGCCAAGAGCTTGTAAAAAGGTAAAGTTACAGCTCCAGACTTGTGAAGAATTCCTCAAACATGAGCTGAGGCACAGGTAGCTCACTGCTAACTCTACCTGCTCATTTCCTGGGATTTCACTGAACAGTAACATAAATTTAAACATTCTCAGAAACACTTAGTAGTCTTGTGCTCTGTATCCAAGAGACCTACTCTTTTAGTCCTTCTGTTTGTACCAACACAGAAAATGTTAAAAACTAATGTATAGAAAAACTATGAGAATGTATTCATACAAAGAGATGTAGAGAAATGTGTTTATCTGCAATTTAGCATACATGTTTATATGTAATCTGATTACAGAATAATATAGTTTTTGAATGTGTTTTTTTCCTAATAACCTGAATTTTTTTTTTTAGGCCTTTTAAATTTTTTATTTTGTTTAGGTATCAGTTATCCAAAAGACAGTTATAATGTAGAACAGAGTGAAGGTGTGAGAATCAGGTCAAATCTATGGTATCATGGAAAACAACGGATTCTCTGATCCTCTAGCAATTGGTGTTCAGAATAAATAGCAGGTGTGGGCTTGCTGCTTATCATTTCTCTCTCTTTTTTTTTTTCATTATACTTTAAGTTCCAGGGTACATGTGCGCAATGTGCAGGTTTGTTACATATGTATACATGTGTCATATTGGTGTGCTGCACCCATCAACTCGTCAACACCCTTCAACTCATCATTTACATCAGGTATAACTCCCAATGCCATCCTTCCCCTCTCCCGCCTACCCACAATAGGACCCGCTGTGTGATGTTCCCCTTTCCATGTCCAAGTGATCTCATTGTTCAATTCCCACCTATGAGTGAGAATATGCGGTGTTTGGTTTTCTGTTCTTGCAATAGTTTGCTGAGAATGATGGTTTCCAGCTGCATCCATGTCCCTACAAAGGACATGAACTCATCCTTTTTTATGGCTGCATAGTACTCCACAGTATATATGTGCCACATTTTCTTAATCCAGTCTGTCACTGATGGACATTTGGGTTGATTCCAAGTCTTTGCTATTGTGAATAGTGCCACAATAAACATACGTGTGCATGTGTCTTTATAGCAGCATGATTTATAATCCTTTGGGTATATACCCAGTAATGGGATGGCTGGGTCATATGGTATTTCTAGTTCTAGATCCTTGAGGAATCGCCATACTGTTTTCCACAATGGTTGAA
>NW_016816502.1:2498273-2526738 GCF_001698545.2 Rhinopithecus bieti | reverse complement strand
ATCCAACACCAGAACAATACAAACAAAAATCTATATTGTGCATTAAATTTTAATTTTAGTAAATGTAAGTAATCTAAAAATAAATTTTTATCATTTCTTTCCATCAAAGAACATTTAATGTCTTTCTCTTCATACCTTATTTTTCTGATCTTTCAGAAAGATGTAATTTTTTTCACTAAATGAATTACATGACTTTCTTCCTTTTATTTTTCTCTTGCTAACAGAATATTTTCTAATTTTATTTTAGAAGTTTAATGCTAGAACAGAGAAATACTATCTTTTTATACTTAACTTGCAGTTGAACTACCTTACCAAAGTTTCTTGTTAACTCATGTACATTCTTACTATTTCTAATCTTAATTTATTATTTCTTATTATTATATTTTATATAATTATATATATAATTATATATGTATATGATTTATTATATTCTTTATTATTCTAATCTACTCTAATCTTTATTTCCCAAATGCTTGTATATGATATTTGCTTTTCTTTAGTTTCTACTTGAATTACAAATTCCACACACTATTAATAATGTTAACAGACTTTTTTTTCTGTATCCCAATTTAGTTGCAATTGCTTAGTGCTTCGTTTTTAAAATTGTTTTATTTTACAATTTGTAGGTACATAGTAGGTGTACATATTTATGTTGTACATGAGAGATTTTAATATAGGCATAAAATACGTAATAATTACATCAGGGTAAATGGGGTATCCATCCCCTCAAGTATTTATGTTTTTTTTGTTTGTGTTACAATCTAATTATACTCTTTTAGTTATTTTTAAATGTAAGATAAATTATTGTCTGTAGTCACTCTGTTGCGCTACAAAATACAAGATCTTATTCATTCTACATGACTATATTTTTGTGCATATTAACCATTTCCATTATCACTCCCTATCACTACCCTTCCGAGCCTCTGGTACTCATCATTTTACTATGTTTCTGAGTTCAATTGTTCTAATTTTTAACTCTCACGAACAATTGAGAATGTGTATTGTTTGTATTTCTGTGCCTGGCTTTTTCCACTTAAATAATAACCTCCAGTTCCATTAATATTGTTGCAAATGACAGGATGTCATTCTTTTTTATGGCTGAATAGTACTTCATAGGGTATACGTTCCACATTTTCTTTATTCATGTTTCCGTTGATGGACACTTAGTTTGCTTCCAAATCTTAACAATTTGCAAATAGTGCTGCAACAAACAAGGAATTGCAGATCTGTCTTTGATATACTGATTTCCTTTCTTTTGGGCATATACCTAGCATGGATCATATGGTAGCTCAAATTTTAATTTTTTGAAGAACCTCCAAATTGTTCTCCATAATGGTTGTACTAATTTACATTTCCCCCAACAGTGTAAAAGAGTTCCCATTACTCCATATTCTCACCAGCATTTTTTAAGGCTTGTCTCTTGGATATAAGCCATTTTAATTGTGTGAGATAATATATCATTGTAGTTTTGATTTGCATGTCTCTGATGATCAGTGATGTTGAGTACCTTCACATAAATCTATTATCCATTTGTATGTCTTCTTTAGAGAAATGTCTGTTCAGATCTTTGCCCATTTTAAAATTGGATTATTACTTTCCTACAGAGTTGTTTGAGCTCCTTATATATTCTGATTATTAATCCTTTGTCAGATAGATAGTTTGCAAATATTTCCTCTCATGCTGTGGGTTGTCTCTTCACTTTGTTGATTGTTTCCTTTGCTGTGCAGAAGCTTTTCAACTTGATGTAATCCCATTTGTTCATTTTTGCTTTGTTTGCCTGTGTTTGTGAGGTATTGCTCAAGAAATCTTTGCCCGGTCCAATGTCCTGGATAGTTTTCCCAAAGTTTTCTTTTAGTAGTTTCATAGCTTGAGGTCTTAGATTTAAGTCTTTAATTCATTTTCATTATTCATTATTGTACATGGTGATAGATAGGGGTCTAATTTCACTTTTCTGCATAAGGATATTCAGTTTTTCTAGCACCATATATTAAAGAGGTTGTTCATTCCCCTCATTCCCCAATGTAAGTTCTTGACACCTTAGCCTAAAATAAGTTCACTGTAGATGTACAAATTTGCTTCTGGTTTCTCTATTCTGTTCAAGTGGTCTATGTGTCTGCTTATATTCAACAATCATACTGTTTTGGTTACTAAACTCTGTAGTATAATTTGAAGTCAGGTAATGTAATTCTTCCAGTTCTGTTCATTTTGCTCAGGATATCTTTGGCTATGCTGGGACTTTTGTAGTTCCATATACATTTTAGGATTCTTTTTTTTCTATTTCTGTGAAGAATGCCATTGGTATTTTGACAGAGATTGCATTGAATCTATAGATTGCTTTGTGTAATATGGACATTTTTAACAACATTGATTCTTCCAACCCATGAATATGGAATATCTTGTCATTTTTTAAATGTCTTTTTAAATTTATTTCATCAGTGTTTTATAGTTTTCATTGTAGAGAACTTTCACTTCTTTGGTTAAGTTAATTCCTAAGTATTTTATTTTATTGGTAGCTATTGTGAATGAGACTACTTTCTTGATTTTTAGCTATTGGCATATGGAAATGCTACTAATTTCTGTATGTTGTTTTTGTATCTTGCAACTTTACTGAATTTGTTTAACAGTTCTAACAGGTTTTTGTGGAGTATTCAGTATTTTTTCAAGTGTAAGTTTATATCATCTGCAAGCAAGGATAGTTTGAGTTCTTCCTTTTCAATTCGGATGCCATTTATATCTTTTTCTTGTCTGACTGCTTAAGTTAGGACTTTTAGTACTATATCAATAAAAGTGGTAAAAGTGGGCAAACTTGTTGAGTTCCAAATCTTAAATAAAAAGCGTTTATTTTTTCTCCATTCAGTATGATACTAGCTGTGGTTCTGTTGAATATTGCTTTTATTGTGTTGAGGTATTCTCCTTCTTACACTGGTTTGTTGAAAGTTTTATTTTAAATCATGAAGGGATGTTGCATTTGATCAAATGCTTTTTCAGAATCAATTAAAATGATCAAATGGTTTGTGTCCTTCATTGTGCTGATATGATGTATCACATTGACTCATTTGTGTATGTTGAAACATTCTTACATCCCTGGCATAAACCCTACTTGATTATGATGATCTTTTTAATGTATTGATAAATTTTTTTTGCTAGTATTTTGTTGAGGATTTTCAGCACAAATTTCCATTTTCATTTGTTTCAAAACATTTTCAGTTTCCTTCTTAATATCCTCATTGACTCACTGGTAATTTAGAAGTATATTTTTAATTTCTGTGTGCTTGTATAGTTTCCAAAATTCCTCTGTTATTGATTTCTAGTTTTATTCCATTGTGGTCAGAGAAAATATGTAATTTAATTTCAGTTGTTTTCAATTTTTAACAATTGTTTTATGAGCTAACAAATGTTCTATTTTTAATAATGATCTATGTGCTCACAAGAAGAGTGAATATTCTGCAGCATTGCATGCAATGTTCTCTAAATGTCTATTAGGTCCGTTTGATCTATAGTGCAGATCAAGTCCCATGTTTCTTTGTTAATTTTCTGTCTGGATGATAATGTCCAATGATAAAAGTGGGGTGCTGATGTCTCCAGCTACTATTGGGGCTTATCTTGCTCTTTAGCTCTAATAATATTTCCTTTTTATCTAGGTGCTCCAGTGTTGAGTGCACCTTACAAATGCACATACAGTTGTTAGATCCTTTTGCTGAATTGACACTTTTATCATTATATAGTGACCTTCTTTGTCTCTTTTTATAGCTTTTCTTTTGAAATCTATTTTGTTTGATATAAGTGTAACTACTCCTGCTCTTTTTGGTTTTCCATCAGCATGGAATATCTTTTCCATCCTTTTATTGTCAGTCTATGTGTTTCTTTATAGGTGAAGTATGTTTCTTGTAGGCAACAGATCATTGGGATCTTTTTTTTTTAATCCATCAGCCATTCTGTATTTTGATTGGTCAGTTTACTTCATTTACATTCAATGTTATTATTGATAAGCAAGAACTTATACCTGCCATTTTGTTATTTGTTTTCTAGTTGTTTTTTTGGTCTTGTTTTCCTTCATTTCTTCCATCCTATCTACCTTTTAGTGAAGGCAATGTCTCTGGTGGTATGTTTTAATTTCTTGCTTCTTATATTTTGTGGATCTGATGAATGCATTTTGATTTGCAGTTACTGTGCAGCTTGCAAATAATATAACCCATTGTTTTAAATCGATGACAGTTAACAGTGATTACATAAAGAAACACATAAACTAATACACCAAAAAAACTCACTGATATAAACTCTAGACTTTGACTTCATCTCTATGCTTTATAACATTTAGCTGGTTGTATTTAGATCTTATTATACTGCCCATGTCTTAAAAAGTTATGGAAGTTATTATTTTTGATAGGTTCATGTTTTAGTCTTTCTGCTCAAGATATGCGTAGTTCACACACTATCATTACAGTGTTGTAATATTCTGTGGATTTTTGTTTATATATCCCTACCAGTGAGTTTTGAACATTCAGATGATTTGCTATTGTTTATTAACATCTTTTTCCGTCAGATTGAAGAACTCCCTTTAGCATTTCATGTAGAACAGGTGTGTTATTGATGAAATCCCTCAGCTTTTGTTTGTCTGGAAAAGTCTCTATAACTCCTTCATGTTTGGAGGATATTTTCACTGGATATATGATTCTAGGATAAGTTTTTCTCTTTGAGCCCCTTATATGTCATGCCACTGTCTCCTGACCTGTAAGGTTTCCACTGAGAGTTCTGCTGCCAGACATATTGGAGCTCCATTGTGCATTATTTGTTTCTTTTCTCTTGCTGCTTTTAAAATTATTTATTTATCCATGACATTTGAGAGTTCGATTATTCTGTTTTGAGGTAGGCCTTCTTTGGGTTAAAATTGCTTGTTTTTCTACAGTCTTCTTATGTTGAATGTTGATGTCTTTCTCTAAGTTTGGAACTTCCTCTGTTATTAAACCTTTGAATACATTTTCTTTCCCCGTGTCTCTCCTTCCTGTTTAAGGCCAATAACATAGATTTGCCTGCTTGGGACAATTCTCTAGAGATTGTTAAGTGTGCTTTATCCTTGTTTTTCCAATGATTTTTTTTTTTTATTTCAACAGATTTTGGGCGGATCAGGTGGTGTTTTTTTCCCAGATCCTTATCCAGATTTGTTACATGGATAAGTTCTTCAGTGGTGATTTCTGATATTTTGGGGCATCCATCACTCAAGCAGTGTACATGGTACACAAAATGTAGCCTTAACCATCAACCCACTCCCACCCTTCCCTCTGAGTTCCCAAAGTCCATTGTATTATTCTCAGGCCTTTGCATCTTCATAGCTTCGCTCCCACTTATGCATGAGGACATACAATGTTTAGGTTTCCATTCCTGAGTTACTTCACTTATAATAAAGTTCTCCAATTTGATTCAGGTTGCTGCCAATGCTGTTATTTTATTCCTTTTTATGGCTGAAGAGTATTCATATATATATATATATTTTTTTTTTTCTTTATCCACTCATTGATTGATGGGCATTTGGGCTGATTCCATGCTTTTGCAATGGCAAATTGTGTGCTATAAAGATGCGTGTGCAATGATCTATTTCATATAATGACTTCTTTTTCTACTGAGTAGATACCTAGTAATGGGATTGCTGGATAAAACAGTAAATAGGCTTTTAGTTCTTGAAGGAATCCCCACACTGTTTTCCACAGTGGTTGTACTGGTTTACATTTCCACCAACACTGTAAAAGTGTTCCCTTTTCACCACATTCATGTCAACATCTATTACTTTTTAACTTTTTTATTATGGCCATTGTTATAGGAGTAAGGTGGCATTGCATTGTTGTTTTTATTTGCATTTCCCTGATAATTAGTGAGGCTGAGCATTTTTTAAATAAGTTTGTTGGCCATTTTTATATCTCTTTTTTTGAGAATTGTCTACCCATGTCCTTAACCAAAGCCTACTTTCTGATGAGAATGCTTTTTTCTTGCTGATTTGTTTGAGTTCCTGGTATAGGCTGGATATTATTCCTTTGTCAGATGTGTAGATTACAAAAATTTTCTCCCACTCTATGGGTTGTCTCTTTACTCTGCTGATTATTTCTTTTGCTGTCCAGAAGCTTTTTAGTTTAATTAAGTCCCATCTATTTATCTTTGTGTTTGTTGCATTTGCTTTTGGGTTCTTGGTCATAAAGCCTTTCCCTAAGTCAATGTCTAGAAGGATTTTTCCAATGTTGTCTTCTAGAATTTGTATTGTTTCAAGTCTTAGATTGAAGTATTTGATCCATCTTTGGTTGATTTTGGTATAAGATGGAAGATGAGAATCCAATTTCATTCTTCTCCATGGGTCTTGCTAATTATCCCAGCACCATTTGTTAAATAGGGTGCCCTTCCCTCACTTTATGTTTTTGTTTGCTTTGATGAAGACCAGTTGACTATAAACATTTGGCTTTATTTCTCCATTCTCTATTCTGTTCCATTAGTCTATGTGCCTATTTTTATACCAGTGCCATGCTGTTTTGGTGACTATAGTATTATAGTATAGTTTGAAGTCAGGTAATGTGAGGTCTCCAGATTTGTTCTTTTTGCTTAGCCTTGCTTTGGCTACATGGGCTCTTTTTTGGTTCTGTATGAATTTTAGGATTGCTTCTTCTTGTTGTGTGAAGAGTGATGGTGGTATTTTGATGGGAATTGCATTGAATTTGTAGATTGTTTTTGGCAGTCTGGTCATTTTCACAATATTGATTCTGTATTCCATGACCATGGCATGTGTTTCCACTTGTGTTGTCTATAATTTCTTTCAGTAGTGTTTTGTAGTTTTTCTTATAGAGGCCTTTGACCTCCTTGGTTAGATATATTCCTAAACATTTTACTTTTTCTGCAGCTATTGTAAAAATGTGTTCTTGATGTGATTCTCAGCTTGGTCACTGTTGGTGTATAGCAGTGCTATTGATTTGTGTACATTGATTTTGTATCCTGAAACTTTACTGAATTCATTTAACAGTTCTAGAAGTTTTCTGAATGAGTCGAGTTTCCTAGGTGTATAATCATATCATAGGTGAACAGTGACAGTTTGACTTTCTCTTTACTGATTTAGATGCTCTTTATTTTTTTCTCTTCTCTGATTTCTCTGGCTGGACTGCTTTTTCTTTTTATTGTTTGTTGTCGTTATTCTTTTTTGTCTTATCTGACTGTGGTTTTTCCAGCAGGCTATCTACCAGCTCACTAATTTTTTCATTTGTTTGATCAGTTCTGCTGTTGAGACTGTAATGCATTTTTCAGTATTTCAATTGCATCCTTCAGCTACACATTTGTGCTTGATTCTATTTAATTATTTTAATCTGTCCCTTAAATTTATCTGTTCAAATTCTGAAATACTTCTCTGTGTTATCTATCATGCATTTAACTTAGCTTCCACAAATACCTATTTTTAATTCTTTGTCTGTAAGGTCACATATCTCCAACTCTCCAGGATTGGTTACTATGTCTTACTCAGTTCATGTGGTGATGTCATGTTTTCCTTGATGGTCTTCATGCTTGTGGATGTTCATGGTGTCTAGCAATTGAAGAATTAGGTAGTCTTCACAATTTACACTTATCAGTATCCAACCCTCTTGGGAAGGCTTTCCAGGTATTTGAAGGAACTTGGGTATTGTGATATAAGGTTTTGGTCACTGCAACCATGTATGCATTAGAGAGTACCCCAAACCCTCTAATACTGTGTCTCTGGCAGACTTGTAGACATACAACCTCAGTGGTCTTGAATAAAATCCTGAAAAATTCTCTAAGGGAAGAGATTCATGTTCTCTTCCCTTACTTTCTCCCAAACAAACAAAGTCTCCAACTATGCTGAGCCTCCTGGAACTAGGGTGATGGTGGTGATACAACACCCCTGTGGCCACCATCACAGAGACTGCACTGGGTCAGACCCAAAGCCAGCACATCACTGGTTCTCACCCAAGGCCTGTGGTAAACATGCCTGGCTACCACCTATGTTTGCTCAAGGCCCTAGGACTCTACAATTAGCAGGTGGCAAATCCAGCCAGGCTTGTCTTTCCTTTCATGGCAGTGAGATACCCTTGGCTCTGGGTGGGTCCAGAGATGCTGTCTGGGAGGCAGTGCTTTATTGTCTACAGGTGTCCTAATCTACCGTCACTGTGCTTGCACCCGAGCTATAAGGCAAAGTCCTTCCCCTTCTTCCCTACTCTTTCCACAGGCAGAGGAGTCACAGCTTGTGGTGAATGCTTCCAGCCCCAAGACTCTCTTTTCAGGTCAGTGGGCTACTCTCTGGCACAGAGCAGGTCCAGAAATGTCATCCAGCAGCCACAGCCTAGAATCAGGGACCCCAGGAGCCCTCTTGGTATACTACCACAATGTAACCTAGCTGGTACTTAAACTGCAAGATAAAGTACCCTTCTCTTCTTTCATGCTTTTTCAAGCCACCACAGCTGGGAATGTGCTGGGTCACATCTGAAGCCAGAACACGGTTCTGAGTCTCACCTAAGGTCCACTGCAAGTACTGCCTGACTATCATTGCTGATTATTCAGAGCCTAAGAACGTTTTAGTTAGCGGTGATGAATTCTGTCGGGACTGGTCCTTCCCTTCAACGCAGCAGGTTCCCTTCTGTCCCAGAGTGGAGCTGGGGTCTGGAATGGATGTACTCTGCCTAGTGCTTTAGTCTACTGTGGCTGAGCTGGTATCCAAGTTGTAAGAAAAGTCTTCTTTTCTCTCCCCTCTCCTCTCAAGTGCAAGGAACTGGGCTGTCCTGGAGCTGCAAGCTGCACTGCCTAGGGTTGAGGGAGAAGTGTTTCAAGCACTCCTTTGGCCACCCCAGCTGGTGTTTCACTGGGTCATGTGCACCCCAAGTCCACTGGCTACAAATCCAGCATGGCACCAGGACTTGCTCAGGAATTGCAGTCCTTGTTGCCTAGACTGCCTTTCAAGTTTACCTAGGACCCCAGAACAGTATAGCCCAACATGGCAATAATACAGAAGTTATTATGAAATAATTTTAGACAGCTAGATAAGGTAGAGATTCTAGGTGGAAATTTTTCTTTTAATAGACACAACCTTTGAATCATTTCCTTTCTAACAGAAAGGCAGCTTAAAGAGCCAGGCTGGCAACCTTTAATATGCAAAGGCAGGCAATTAAACACTAGGTCCATCTGGCATGGCCAATATGGCTATTCCCACCTTCTTCTCCTTATCACCAGGTATGCCAAGTTCATGACCACATTCAGATAATATCATGTGCTGAGAACATTATGGTGACCTGCATTTGCATATTAAAGGCTAAGGTGGAAGGGCTAGGTTTTTCACAGGTTACATAAATCACACACCTGGTCAAATCAATCCCCTGGGCCCTATGCAAACCAAACACCACTTCCTCCAGCCTCCCAATATAACCAACCACTTTTCTGCTGCACATGGGCTCTCTCTTTGTTCCGAGCGCGGCTACTTCTGTCTCTGTATGGGGGAGTTGTTTTCTTCTTTCTTCTTTCTTGCCTATTAAACTTTTCACTCCTGAAAACCACTCCATGTGTGTCTGTGTCTTTAATCCTATTGGTGCGAGACAAAGGACCCTGGTGTTCCTCCATTCATAGGAGCCGCATCAGCAAAGTCTGCCGAAATTCAAATAGTGACCACTGGGATTGACAATTTCTCTCTGTCAAGATCTCATCTAATTGTTTCCTCTATGGATGGCAGGTGAATTCTGCCCTGTGTTGCTTTCTGCTGTTACAAGGCAGCTACGTTCCAATGCATAAACTCCACAATTACTGCACTCCCCCTCTCCCAAGAACACAGATTCTGTCTCTGGGGGAAGAGTGTTGTAGGTGATTCAAGAATTCCCTTGTTCCCCACTTTGGTGACTCTTTCAGTGATGCAAAGTTGAAATCAGGCACTGCAATTGCTTGCTTGATTTTTGAATTTTTATAAGGTGCTTTTTTACGTGAATAGTTGTTCAATTTGGTGTCACTACAGAAGAAACAATCATTGGGTGGCTTCAGTTCCACCGTCTTGCTCTGCCTTTATCTGTTTCAATATTTTTGGTACACTTACTGGTGGATATTTGCAATTAAACTTTTATTTTAAAGTTTTTTCTATGTATTTTACTTTGAATTTTATTTAAATTAAAATAATGTGAATTTTATCAAATACCTACTCATTATATATTGATTTTATTATATTGTTTTCCACTGTTCATTTTTAATTGCTGGATATATCTACTGATTGATAAACCTTAGCACTACTGTAAGAAGCCTTGTTTGGTCACAGTATACCTTTCTTTTGGTTTCTCTTTGATAGAACTTCATATAGAATTTTTAATCTACATTTATAATGGAGTTCCTTTTTTTCTTCTGCTTTGTTTTCTTCTTTCTTTTTTGTTTTTAGTTGACACTTAATAATGGCACGTATTTATGGGATACAGAATGATGTTTACATACAAGTATATGAGGTATGATGATCAAATCAAGGTATTTAGCTTATCATCATTGCAAATATTTATCATTTCTTTGGGTTGTGAACATTCAAAATCCTGTCTTCTAGTATTTTATTTTATTTTGTTTTTTTGAGATGGAGTCTCTCTCTGTCACCCAGGCTGGAGTGCAGTGGTGCAATCTCGGCTCACTGCGTGCTCCACCTCCCAGGTTCACACCATTCTCCTGCCTCAACCTCCCGAGTAGCTGGGACTCGCCCAGCTAACTTTTTGCATTTTTAGTAGATGTGGGTTTTCACCATATTAGCCAGGATGGTCTCGATCTCCTGATGTCGTGATCCGCCCGCCTTGGCCTCCCAAAGTGCTGGGATTCAACTTTCACCCTGTTGTGCTCCAGAACACTAGAACAGTATTCTTCTCATTTGTATCTGTTAACCAACCTCTCTCTATCCTCTTCTTTCCCCTACCTTCCCATCCTTTAATAACCACAGTTCTCTTCTATGAGCTCAGAAATGTTTAGCACCTATATATAGTGAGAACAGGTAATATTTATCTTTTTATGCCTGGTTTATTTCATAATGTCTTCTAGGATCATCCACTTTGCAAGCAAATGACAGAATTTCATACTTTTTAAATGTTTCATTCTTTTTTATCTTGTGTATATACACCGTATTTTCTTTATGTAATGAAGTTTTTTGTGATTATTATTATCTTTATTATGATTTGGTATAGAAATTATGCTGAATTAATGAAAGAGGTTGCACAATCTTTTAACTTTTTACTTTATGCAAAATATTTTCATGAGTTGATTTGAAATATGAAATAAAATGGGCTACAAATTTATCTGCTTCTGATACCTTTGTAATAGACTGTCAATCAACTTCCAGTCACTTTAATGCTAAGTATTCTATTAATTTTCTTTTTTCAACTAAGAGATTGTTTTAGACCCCTTTATATCTCAGGAAATAATTATTTCCTTCATTTTTTAAATGAACTGGTAATTCTGTACCTACTTCTAAAACATATCAGAAACAAAATTACTGTGTCACTAGCAATTTGCTTAACAAGTCTCTAGAGAAACATGTTACATATTATCATAAAATTGATGTTCGATCATGTATATTAACCAAAAGACTGATAATCTGGATGGTAACTGAATTTTTATAATTCACATTTAATTCTTCTTTACTTTTATGTTCCATGCTCTATAAGTGTATTTAATGTTTAAATAACTTACTTCAAAATATTTGCACTGTGAACCAAAAAATGACAGTTTTCTAATCTTTTCTCCATGCTCATGACTTATTTGAAATTTAGCCATTATACAAAATACTCAATAAAGTTTCTGAATGAATCAATGAACAAATACATGCATGAATGCTGCAATTAGTCTACAGACTTTTCCTGGTGTACAATGTTCGCAAAACAAACCTTGAACATATAATACCTACTCACATGACTTAAATGATTACTAGTTAAGTCAGGCAAACAAGTTTTTTTGTGTCAATTCTGGTTTAAAATGAGTTTATCAAGGTCCCTTATGATTTGTAAGTGAAACAACCAGATCATTATTGCACGGGAGGTCATAGCTTTATACATATCATGGAACAACTAATAGCAAAGAAAACATTCATCAACACATTCTCAAGCTTATGAAATGCAGCTCAGTATTTGAATTTTAGTGAAGAGAGATATACGGTAAAGTCTGCTGAAAATCAGTGAACAGATTTTTGTTGAGATGACCAAACAGCAAGTGAATAAGCTGCAGATCAAAAAAAAAGTTTTGGTATTTGATTATCAATCAAATCAACAGGAACACATAAATTTACACAATACCATATTCAGTCAGCATTAATAAAAGACCCAATACACAGAAAACAGTATCAGGCAAACAGCAGCATCACAATGACCTCAAAAATTAGACATTACTTTGAATGCCTTGTAATGGGAATGCATTTTAATTGTGAGGTTGGTATAGGCTGACATGAACATTGGACTCATCATCACAAGGAAGTCAAAATCTTCAGAGATTATCAGCTTAAATATCTTGCTACTTACATATCTTGTATGAGGATATATGATTTAATCTGGGAATTCAAAATAACGGAATAAATAATTTTGGCCGACACATATAGTTGGTTAGGAAGCTCCTTGGATTAAGAATCAGCACATAGTAATCAATGTAGTAAAATTTGCTAAAAGTTTGTAGTGATTTTGCTAAAAGTTTGAGTAAGGGTGAAAATTTCAGGCTATAGAAATAATTTATAGTACAGAATTAATTTTTTTTCTTCTTCTATAGGCAAAGAATCTTAGCAATACATTTGAAATCAGACTTTATTTTTATTAAGTAAATGGGAAAAAAAACTAACAGAATTTACATTGGGCAGATACAAATAATGTATGAACCATACCTAATACAAAAAAATGGTTGCAATATAATGTAGTGATAACCCCATACAAATGTCATTGCAATTTTCCTTCCTTAAATTTTCTCCTCACTTGCCATTACCACTCCTATCACTGCCCGGAAACTGTTATGCCTACTTTGCCTATAACCATACTCACTTTTATACTTTACTGATATTAGTGAATATTTAGTGTTTATCAGGCAAAATAAATAAAATTGCAATAACACAACAATGTCTTCATTTTAGCAAGGTTTAAGAGTAGAAAAACTAAATAATTTGTTCAAAAGTGCACAATTTAAACTTAGATTTAAACGTAGTCTGATTTAAACTTTGATGTATCCCAAACTCATACCATTGTTCTGTCCATTAAACTCACAAGACTTTAAAACATAATCTTTGGATTATAATACTAACTAAATGATTATCTACTGACATGTATGATTTATAGATTTATAGATTTTCTTCTAACCAACTAATATACTTATCTTTTATTCTAATGCCTAATTGTAAATAAAATGGTGATGACATGAATGATAGAGATCCATGAAATCCATCCTCTAAATGATCATGAACAACGTTAACTCCAACATTTTGAAGTCGTGTGACATACATAAGTCCATCATCTCTTAGAATATCATATTGACAGGTGAGGATATAAGTTAATGGACACTTTTGTAACTGGGAGTCATTCACTAACAAGGGTGATAACCTACTATCCAAAAGTGCTGGATATGATAAATTAAGTCTTCCAAGAAGTGGTTCCATATAAATATAGTTCTTTTTATATTTATCAGGAAGAAAGTTACTCCAGTTGACAAACTTTAACAGATGTCTTGATTCTTGAGGCATATGTTGGTTTTTTCTCATTGCCTGAGGAAGTGCTTCATCTCTGGTCAAATATAAGCATGCCATTTTAATTGCCATATCTCTTGTTAGCAACGGGCCATGTTCATTTTCTTGTTGAGATGGCACTAAGGAATCAAGTACTTGTAAACCAGGGTAAATTAAAGCTTGAGCCTTAATTTTATTTTTGAATCCTGGGTCATTCTTTAGCTGAAAATATATAATAAAATGTGAGTTAGCCAAAGATTTTTAAGCTATAGAAGTTCAAGTCTTCAATAACATGAGTTATTATAAGATAAACTTACAAAACCAACAATACTTAATGACTATTTTCAAAATATTTATACTACATCTCAGGAATATTAAACTGTTTTATTCAAGGAGGACAAGTAAGATGGCCAAATAGAAGCCTCCACCAATCATCCTCTCCATAGGAATATCAAATTGAACAACTATCCATGCAAAAAAGCACCTCCCTAAGAATAAAAAATCAGGTGAACAATCACAGTAACGGGTTTTAACTTCACTGAAAGAGGTACTGGAGATATTAGGAAGACAATCTTGAATTGCTGACACCTCCCTGCTAGGGCAGTGCGGAAGGGAAATGTGGGATTGGAGTCCCCTCAGAGGACCTATTGGGGCACTGCCTAGTGGAACTGTGAGAACAGGGCTACCATCCTCTACACCCCAGAATGGTAGATCCAATGACAGCTTGCACCACGTGCTTGGAAAAGCTGCAGACACTCAACACCAGCCTATGAAAGCAGCCAGGAGGGAGGTTGTACCCTGCAAAGCCACAGGGGCAGAGCTGCCCAAGATTATGGGAACCTACCTCTTGCATCAGTTTGACCTGGATGTGAGATCTGCAGTCAAAGGAAATCATTCTGGAGCTTTAAAATTTGAATGCCCTGCTGGATTTGGGACTTGCATGGGGCCTGTAACCCCTTTGTTTTGGCCAATTTCTGCCATTTGGAATGGCTGTATTTACCCAATAGCTGTACTCCCACTGTATCTAGGAAATAACTAGTTTGCTTTTGATTTTACAGGCTCATAGGCAGAACAGGCTTGTCTTGTCTCAGATATGACTTTGGACTGTGGACTTTTGGGTTAAAGCTGACATTAGTAAAGACTTTGGGGGACTGTTGTGGAGGCATGATTGGTTTTGAAATGTGAGGACATGAGATTTGGAGGGGCCAGGGGAGGAAAGATATGGTTTGGCTGTGTTCCCACCCAAATCTCAACTTGAATTGTATCTCCCAGAATTTCCACATAGTGTGGGAGGGAACCAGTGGGAAGTAATTGAATTATGGACGCCAGTCTTTCCCGTGCTATTCTCATGATAGTGAATAAGTCTCACAAGATCTGATGGATTTTTCAGGGGTTTCTGCTTTTGCTTCTTCCTCATTTTTCTCTTGCTGCCGCAGCGTAAGAAGTTACTTTCACCTCCTGCCATGATTATGAGACCTCCCCAGCTATGTAGAACTGTAAGTCCAATTAAACCTTGTTTTCCTCCCAGTTTCGGTATGTCTTTATCAGCAGCATGAAAATGGATTAATACACCCACTGTCACTACTGCTATTCAACATAGTACTAAAAATTCTAGCTAGAGCAATCAGACAAGAGAAACATAAAAGGCATCCATATCGGAAAGGAAGTAGTCAAATTATCCTTGTTTGCTGGCAATGTGGTCTTACATTAGGAAAAAACTAAAGACTCCACAAGAAAACTATTAGAACTGATTTGAAAAATAAAGTTGCAGGATACAAAGTCAACATAAAAAAATGTTTATATATATATATATATCTGTTTTATATATATCAGTTATATACATATATCAGTATCAAAAGAAGACATACAAATGGCAAACAGGAATAAGAAAAGTGCTCAACATCATTGATCATCAGACAAATGCAAATCTGATATATATATATATATATAACTGATATATATATAAGTTATATATATATAACTTATATATATATATGCCAATAGTGAAAACTGTGAAAAGGAAATTTAAAAAGTAATGCCATTTACAATAGCCACAAATGAAATTGAATACCTAGGAATTAATTTTACGAAAAAAGTGAAAGATATCTATAATGAAAGCTATGAAACACTGATGAAGAAAATTAAAGAGGACACCAACAAATGGCAAACTATTTCATGTTCCTTGATTGGAAGAATCAATATTATTAAAATGTTCACAGTACTCAAAGTAATCTACAGATTCAATGCAATCACTATCAAAATACCAATGACATTCTTCACAGAAATAGAAAGATGNATATATATGCCAATAGTGAAAACTGTGAAAAGGAAATTTAAAAGTAATGCCATTTACAATAGCCACAAATGAAATTGAATACCTAGGAATTAATTTTACGAAAAAAGTGAAAGATATCTATAATGAAAGCTATGAAACACTGATGAAGAAAATTAAAGAGGACACCAACAAATGGCAAACTATTTCATGTTCCTTGATTGGAAGAATCAATATTATTAAAATGTTCACAGTACTCAAAGTAATCTACAGATTCAATGCAATCACTATCAAAATACCAATGACATTCTTCACAGAAATAGAAAGATGATCCTGAAATAGACAAAACTATCATGAGCAAAAAAAAGTAAAAAAAGACAAAAAACAAAACCAGACCTGGAGAGATCACATTACTTGAGTTTACATTATGCTACAGAGGTATGATAACCAAAACAACATGGTGATGGCATGAAAAGAGACACATAGACCAATGGAACAGAATAGAGAAACCAAAAGCAAATCCACACACCTACAGTGAACTCATTCTTGACAAAGGTGCTAAGAACATACACTGTGGAAAAGACATTCTCTTCAACACATGGTGTTTGGAAAACTGGATATTCATATGCAGAGGAATAAGACTAGATCGCTATCTATCACCACTTACAAAAGTTGAATCAAAATAGATTAAAGACTTAAATCTAAACCTCAAACTATGAAACTGCTACAAGAAAATATTGGGAAACCACTCCAGGACATTGGTCTGGGCTAAGATTTCTTGAATAATACCCCACAAGTGCAGGCAACCAAAGCAAAAACGGACAAATGGGATCACATCAAGTTAAAAAACTTCTTCAAAGCAAGGAAACAATCAACAAAGTGAAAAGACAACCCACAGATTAGGAGAAGATATTTGCAAACTACCCATCTGACAAGGGATTAATAACCAGAATATATAAGGAGCTCAAACAACTCAATAGAAAATATCTAATAAACTGATCCAAAAAATGGGTGAAAGATTTGAATAGACATTTCTCAAAAGAAGACATAAAAATGGCAAAGAGGCATATGAAAAGGTGCTCAACATCATTGATCATCAGACAAATGCAAATCAAAACTATATGAGATACCATCTCATCCCAGTTAAAATGGCTTATATCCAAAGATAGGCAATAACAAATGCTGGCAAGGGTGTAGAGAAAAAGGAACCCTTGTACACTGTTGATGGGAATGTAAATTAGTACAACCACTGTGGAGAGCAGTTTGGAGCTTCCTCAGAAAATTAAAAATTGAGCTACCATATGATCCAACAATCCCACTGTTGGACATATACCCAAAAGAAAGAAAATCAGTATGTTGAAAAGATATCTGCACTCCTATTTGTTGCAACACTGTTTACAATGCTGAAACATTGTAAGCTAAGATTTGAAAGCAACCTAAGTGTCCATCAATAGACGAATGGATAAAGAAAATGTGGTACATACACACAATGGAGTACTAGTCAGCAGTAAAAAAGAATGATATCCAGTCCTTTGCAAAACCATGGATGGAACTGGAGATTATTATGTTAAATGAAATAAGACAGGCACAGAAAGACAAACATGCATTTTCTTAATTATTTGTGGGATGTAAAAATAGAAGCAATTGAACTCATTGACCTAGAGAGTAGAATGGTTACTAGAGGCTGGGAAAGGTATTGGAAGGATGGGAGAGAGGAGAGGATGGTTAATGGGCACAAAAAATAGAAAGAATGATGACCTACTATTTGATAGCAAAACAAGGTAATTACAGTCAATAATAACTTACGTGTATATTTTAAAATAAACAGTATAATTGGATTGTTTGAAACTCAAAGGATAAATGCTAGAGGAGATAGATACTTCATTTTTCAGTATGTGCTTATTTCACATTGAATACCTGCATCAAAACATCTTGCACACCCTAGACGTATATACCTACTATGTACCCACAATAATTAAAAAGAAAAAACAAAAAAAAAATTTGGAGGTCAGGAACTATATCTTAAAGGGAGAGTACAGATTAGTCTGGTACCTTAAACACACCAATTGTGTGTGTGTGCATGTGTGTTTTCTTTTAAAGTGCTCATATAGGCATCTCATGTACATGTCCTCAACATGCCATTGTTATTCCTGATTATCTTGGTATCAGTATTTATTCTCCCATACCTTCTCAGCACCTCGTTGCCATCTTCCACTGACCTCTTTAGATTAAGTGCTTAGGTTTTTGAAGGTTTTTATTTAGCAGCTTACTCTTGGCTCTACTTTGCCTTTGGACTTTTTTTCATTGCTCCTTTAGCTCCACACCAGCAGGATGTGGGCCCATCCTAAGGAGATATGTCAGTTGAGTACAGTTGCAAAGTGCTGAAAAGTGCTGATCTATAAATTTAATTCCTACTCAGACAGGTTTGGGATCTCTCAGTGGCTCCTACTGATTTCAGCAGACTTTTCAAAGCAGTAACTTCCATAGTCACCTGTGCCTGGTATTTATCCTGCTCCAGAAAGACTGAAGCACTACTGAATATGCTCTCATGTCCCAAATGGCTTCAAGATCATCCAACTCGACATAGCTCTTTCCTGGGCTAGATGTCCTTTTCAAGAGTCTTATTTCATTCCCTGCACCAAGCACATCATCCCTGAGTCTTCTATATTCCACCTCTGGACCTTGTCACTGATTCACAAGTGCATCCCCCATTTATCCAGTGATTTGGGTGTGTAGTATCTGGTCTTCCAAGTCTCACCCTCCTATGTGTGGCCTCCCAAAAATGACAATAGATATGCACAAGATATTCAGTGAGTATTTAACCTAGTGAGAAATCTTCCTCACCTAAATTACCAATTATTTTTTTCACCTAGAACATCGAGTTTAGTTGTAATTCCCACTAATTTCCCTTTTCCCATAGGCTCCCTCATTCCTTTCCTTCATTACAGCATGAAGAAGGTCTGACAGTGCCTGGATAAACTATGGGCAACCATAAATAAATCCCAGCGAGAGAGGTTATTTTTGCTTTATCCTAGAACACATACTCAACCCATACTGGCTGCTAGGGGACTTCCAGTTGGGGCTTTCTGGGTGCTCAATATCATCAAACTTCTGCCCTGCAGACTCCATCCTCTCTACCTTGAGGATTAACCCTTCCAGTCTCTGCTCCCTACTTCTCCAAAGCAACCACACATACCACTCTCTGTCCCCCTGAAGCAATGCACTAAAACAGTCTCACATTCAAAAGCATACTCAGTGATATGATATCCAATACCCAATCTACTAGCAGAGAAGAGACTGAAAAGAAATATCACACAGAGTTTGAAAGTACAGGCCTTGGAGCTCTTCACGATTAGTTTGAGTTCTGGCTTTACAACATATTCATTTTATGGCATTGTGCTGATAAACTCTCCTAACTTTTCAAAGCCGCAGTTTTCTGATCTCTAAATTAATGATTTTATTAGTCAATACTGTATATGGCTTTTGTATGGTGAAAATGAGATGAAACTCATGAGGAAGAGTTCCAGGAATGTAGTAAGTGTTCAATAAATATTAACTATATTTAGTGTTATCACTATAGGCAGTGGAAAAGAATTATCTTTTCTGAAAATGTTCATGTTCTAGCAGGTAAACGATTAGCTTGGCTCCATTTTTGTTTGAAGAGACACAGGTAAAGTCTGATGTGGTTTGGCAGGTGAAAAGATACAATTAACGTTAAATTAAAATAGGAAAAATAATTGAAAACATTAACTCCGTAAGATATGAAAGCCTATCAAAGGCTATAATGTTAGTAACACAGAGGCATTAGTATATTAATGATTTTAGAGATAGAACAGATTATACGTAGACATATGATAAATATATACTTTATATGAAATAATTGTATCAAGTTTCTAAACCAGAAAGTTTTGTAAGATTAAAGGCAATGGGAAAATAATAAAGAAAATAATAATAACCAGGTTTTCCAATATTTTACAAGTTTAAAGTTTTCTAAGTGTAAAAAAAAGAAAAAATTTTTAGAAGATGCACAAGCCTATATCCACATAAAAAATACAAACAGATTCACAAAAATAAATTCCAGACAAAGGTTATCCTTAGTTAACAAATAATTGTACTCTTTAAAGAAAAATATTCTATGAAACAAATTAGCAAAGACTGTGAATAGACAGCTTATTCAGGAGGAAATGAAATCATTCACATTTTAATTTTACCAGTAAAAGTATTCTATTTCACTGGTAGTGAAAGAAATGTACATCAAAACTATAGTGGAAATAATATCCCTTTACCACTGTACAAAAAAATAAGATCATTGTAAATATGATTATGTACTGCATGTGGGATTGGAATGAATCCCACACCTATCTACATTTCTAGTGTCTAAGCAAACTGGTAAAACTCATTGAACAAACAGTATGTCTCTCAAACCTTAAACACAAGTTTTTCTACTTCTGAAAATCTACCCTAAGGCAGTAAGACTAACTATGGAAGAAGCGGCATGCCTCGAGAATTTATTTACACTGCAATTCAGAACAGATATTGGCAATAAGAAGTTTTGAGCCTATCTAAAACCAGAGAGTACACATCTTTTGAGCTGCTGTCTATACCTCTTGTTTTTCTTTTAGAAAATCATTTCCTGCTTTGGAGGTTTGTTAATAAAACTTTTATTTTATTCTTGTCATAGCTTCTATTTGTGTGATGATGTTTTCATCATTCCACATAAACAAAGAATATTCAGATAATTTCTGAAAAACTTTTTAGAACTTTATAGGCTTTGTATGGATTGTTGTATTAATAATTTAAGGTATTAATTTAATCCAAATTTTATAATTTAATAAGGGCAGGGAAAGTTACCTTAAAAGGTGAAATGACCAGTTTAGAGATAGGTAACATATACTATTGATATTATTGGAATAATTTTCGAAAACCTTTTTAGAAACTTTAAAATTATTACATTCAAAGATCTACATACAGACATGTGGCCTAGGAATAACTGCACATAAGCATTTAATCCCTTACTCCACCCTCCACTCTGCTCTGCTTGTTAGAAAGCTCTCCTCGACATTATCTGCCCTCTACCCTATGTTGAGAGTGCTGCCCTGAACTCTCTCTCTCTCTCTGCTCATCAGTTTGCCACTGAAGACAGCGAAGGTTTTAATCCATGATCACAACTCCACTTGCTTCATCTGCTTGAAGACACATGGATCCTCAAAGTTAAGGGCCCAGAGGGCCTCTGAGATCATGAAGAGAGGAACAGGATTTAAGTTCATTTCCAAATTTTTTTTTTTTTTTTTTTTTTTTTTTTTTTTTTGAGACGGAATCTCACTCTGTTGTCAGGTTGGAGTGTAGTGCTGCGATCTTGGCTCACTGCAACCTCCGCCTCCCGGGTTCAAGTGATTCTCCTGCCTCAGCCTTCTGAGTAGCTGGGATTACAGGTGCGTGACAACACGCCTGGCTAATTCGGCTAATTTTTGTATTTTTAGTAGAGACGGGATTTCACCGTATTGGTAAGGCTGGTCTCAAACTCGTGACCTCGTGATCCGCCCGCCTAAGCCTCCCAAAGTGCTGGGATTACAGGCATGCGCCACCACACCCAGCCCATTTCCCCTCATGCTAAATGGGATATGCCGAGAAGTCACCTTCATTCATGGTGGTTTTATTTTGTTTTATTTTTACTTAAAGGCACAATAAGAACTTACAAACTAACCTTTGAGACTACATCCCTTTTATAAGCAGGGGCTGTTCTATAATTGAAAAGGGTATCCCTCTGCTTATGTCAATTTTGTTTCATTAAATAAAAGTTTGGCAGTGGGAATTACATATTAGACTGAAATCGTTTTTCAATGTTTATTTGGGCAGTTATTTAATTACATATGACAAGGGTTTTAACATCAGGCAAATTTTCTCTGTCACAGTAGTGATTCTTCTACACAAGCATGACACAGGGACGATGTTATCTGATGATACTCTACAGGATTTAAAACATGGTTTACGCTTGCAATTGACCTAAGGAGAAAAACAAGCCTCTGTCATATTAAATGGTAGCCCTGGACATTGGCATAGTTTTCTTAAAATTGATGGGACAAATAAGAGCCTTATTTAACATTATGTGCAATGTCCCCTCAATGCCTTTAAAGCCATATCTATCTAAGGTATAATTATACAAAAAGGGACAGAAAGTTGTTTGTATGTTTGTTCATTTTTGCTATTTCAAAGTTGAAAATATAAGACCAATAGAAAGATTGTAACTGAAATACAATGATTCTCTTGTATTCAAATTACAGTATGTATGTGAATTGTAAACATACATAAGACATAGAACATACCAGCTGAGTCACTGTTGCTGTCAATGCACCCCCGCTGCTATCACCTGCAATACAGATTCGCATGGGATCCACTCTATATCGTTCAATAATTTTGTCCTGTAGAAAGAACTTGACCACAGAAAGAATGTCTTCAATGGCAGCAGGGAAATAATATTGAGGAGATAGTCTAAAGCTTCAGAAAGAAAAAAAAAAGCAACAAAGCATTTATGATTAATCTTTGGTTATATATATCCAAATATCTACCAATTTAAGCAACCGATCCATCGAACATAATTGGCCCTACTTTGAGTTTAATTTCATCAATTAAACCTGGCTTACTACTAACTTTTGTTTTAAAATAAAAAGTAGACACCGGTATAAAAGTTCTAAAATGTTGGCTCTATAGGGAGATGAGAAAGAGAAGGATGTGTCTTCACTCTAATAAAATTTTCAACAGAAGAGCAATCAGGAGGGGTGGTACCCTGTACTATTCATCAGATTCTCAATGTAGTTGGTGGCTCAAGAAAAAACTTTTACTTTAAATTGACAATAACGATTTGTAAAGACTTTTATTTAGAAAGTATTACATAAATTTTAATTAAATTATGATTTTATAAATGTATGGGTTTCAAAGTGATGTTATGATTTATGAATATAACATAACATAATATGAAATAATTAAAATGAGCTTGCTAGTATATCCATTACCTCAAATACTTAATATTTTGCGGCAAAACATATTTATTCTCTTTGCAATGTTGTTCAACATTACTAAGTATATTCCCTGTATTGTGCAATAGAACTAAAAAAGAATTCCTCTTTTTTAACAGATTTTGTATCCTTTAACCATTATCTCCCCATTGGTCCTAACCACTGGCCTCTGTAACCACCATTCTACCCTCTGCTTCTGTGAATTCAATGATTTTACTTTCCACATATATGTGAGAACCTGTGGTATTTGTCTTTCTGTGACCGGCTTATCTCATTTAGGATAATATTCTCCAGTTCCATCCATGCAGTCGCAAATTACAGAATTTCCTCTTTTTTGAGGCTGAACAGTATTCCCTTGTGTATATGTACCACATTTTCTTTATCCATTCATCTGTTGATGGACACTTTGGTTGATTTCACATCTTGGCTATTGTGAATAGTGCTGCAATGAACATGGGAGTGAGGACATGTCTCTGACAAATCAATTTCCATTTTTTTGGGCAGATACCCAGCAGTAGATTGCTGAATTTTATAGTAATTCTAATTTTAGTTTTTTTTTTTTTTTTTTTTTTTTTTGAGACGGAGTCTGTTGCCCAGGCTGGAGTGCAGTGGCCGGATCTCGGCTCACTGCAAGCTCCGCCTCCCGGGTTCTAATTTTAGTTTTTTGAAGAAACTCAGTAGACTTTTCCATAATGATTGTACTAATTTACACTCCCACCAATGCTATACAAGGGTTTCCTTTTCTCAACACCAGTGCCGACACTTGTTAACTTCCATCTTTTTATAATAGCCATTTTGACAAGTGTGAGATGATATCTCATTGTGGTTTTAATTTGCACTTCTCTCATGATTAGCAATGTTGAGTATTTTTTTCATGTATCTGCTGCCCATTTGAATGTCTTCTTTTGAGAAATGTCTATCAAATTTCTCACCCATTTTTTAACTAAGCTTTTTATTTTCTTATTAAATTGTTTGAGCTCAAAATACAAATATTTTTGATATTAACCCCTAATCAGATGTATGGCTTGCAAGTATTTTCTCTCAATCTATAGGCTGTCTCTGTAGAGTGTTAACTATTTTGCTGCACAGAAGCTTTTAGTTTGGTGTAATCATATTTGGTTATTTTTGTTTTTGTTGCCTATGTTTTCTGGGTCAACAATTTTCAGAGCTATTGTTGGGAAGGCACAAAATATTTTTTAAAAGGAGAAAATATGAAAGTAAATTATTTGTAGATATCTTGTATTAGCAATGTATTTAGGTCAAAATTCTATAAGATTGCTTGTCTCATTTCATATCATGAGCACTACCTGAAAACTTGATTCAAAATAAAAGCTTTGAAATGTAAATAATATTTAAGTATAGCAAAGAATCTTCCTTGATCATTGCAATTTATTTGTAAGGTAAATTATTGCAGTATCTTTTAATTACTATATATATATGTATGTGGTTTTATATATATATTATATACTTTGCCTTCTAATATAGGAGCTAGTGAACTGTCCAATTTTTAATTTCTATTGATAGTAGTAATCTTAATATCCATAATTACAGTTAGTAAATTATTCATATGGCAATACTAGGCAATAAACATTACAAAGATGGTCCTAGCAGTTTTGTCATACTATAATCTGTATCTCAAGTATCTAAAATATAGTATAATCTAAACAAAATAACATATCGAAAATGTGATTGTTACTTTAAACATGGGCAAAGAACAACAAATATCTTAAGTAATTGATGAAATTACTTATGATAAATTTGTAATTTATGATAAAATTACTTGATAAAATTCTTGAACCAGATATTCTATATATTACCATTTTAGAAGTATATTTAAAAATGATAAAGTGGCATACTAGGTTAAACAGGTTAAACCTATAGAGTAAAAGGGAGAATATCCTACTTAGTATAAGTTAGAAATATCTCTGAAAGCATAAGGGATTCTTCTGGTTTCTCTAAAGCAGCAATAATAAACAGGATGGCATTAGTTCAATTTGTATGTTCTATTTGATCCTATTAATTTCTCACAAGAATTTACACCATTTTCTCTTTTCATAGGGATGCTGAAAGTCTCTAAGTGTATTTCTGCACTCTGAAATCGGCAGGAAAGATGGAAAAAGTTCTTCATCCTGAGGATGATGGTTTTAGAAGTACAGAGTACACCTGAATACATCAGAAAGTGTTGGACATTTTGGACAATCATCAGTCTTTCTCACGTATTGTTAGAAACTTTAACAAAAAATTGTGAACTACTAAGATCTCTAATTTTGAGAATGACTTGAAATTATCATATAGTCCCAACATCTGTCATTTGACGTTCCTCCAACCCTAAGTATCTGTAAAATTTATTTTCCTATTACCAGCTGAAATAAAACCCAACATCCCAAATGTGGAATGGATAACTAGCTCCCTCTTTCTATGTTTATTATATGGGGATTAAGCTGGGTCCTTCTAGGACCTTTATGTTACCGGAGATTTTCACAGCTGTGTTGCCCAAATGTTCACCCTTCAATGCCTCTCAGAGTTAACTACAAAGGAAGAGATGAAAGGAAAATTGGGTCCTTTTGAGTAGACATGGATATTATAACAGGAGTAAAAGATTTTAGTATAAACAAAAACTCCCTACAATTCAAGCCACTTTCGAGGCTTGGGTGACTTTCTTTGGAAATCAACCCTATGTCCTGAGGGCAAGGATCATAGCATTTTTTTTTTTTTATCTTACTCCACTCCCACAACAACAGCATCAAGTTTGTTTGCCGTCTCTCTGTTCAGCAAGTCATAAGCCGAATTCTCTGAAATGAAAGAAATAAATATAAAAGTATACCCTGTAAATAAAGAGCAATGGAAAACTCATGATACTCATGAAACATGACAGAAGTATAGATTGTAATTAATTGGTGGAATCTTTATAATCTTCATTTTTGTCATCATGTGAAAGGACCTCTGTCAGAGTAACAAAACCTTCCTAATCCTTCACTGACCAAATCATTCCTCATCAGAAACAAAGACATCTGATTAGTGACAATGGGAAAAGAAACTTGGCATGCCCTGCTGACCCACTAGTTTTTCTATCAGAACTCTCCTTCCAGTTCCACTGCGTTGCACGCTTCAAAGGGGCATCATTCACCAAGGATGGCCCAGAGACAGGATGCTCGCTCCCTTCTGTGGCAGGTTTCACCAGGAAGAGACTGGTGATTGTGCAGCACTGTTAAATACGATCCTGGGTATATGTGTAACTCAAGTCTGACCCATTAAGCAAGAGCTAAAGATACATCCTTTAAATCCTTATTAGTAACATGCACAATATTTTGGCTGTCCTCTGCTTAAATCTTGTATTGCTCAATATTTGCAGAACTATGGAAAAGAAGAAAGAACATGTATGTCTTGACTATCTAAAACTGAAACACTCATTACCGTAGTTTTCCGTAGAACTCTAACTAGAATAAGCCAGAACTCTGAAATTAAGCGGAACATAACATTATGATCAGCATTATAAGTTTCCTATATTCAGAGATTCAACCATAGTTCTTTCTTCAAAAAGAACTAAATCATTACTGTCTTTTTGAATACAAAATATTAATCTAATGCCAGATATTCTTCTCATAAGCCACATTGAACACATGGAAGGACTGCTCACCAGTGGTGTGATGGTTAAATGTGGATCTAGCTCATTTGGCTACTGGTTCTACCACTTACTAACAGTAGGACTTTGAGAAAATTACTTAACCTCTCTGTGTCTGTTAGTGCACCTCAAAAATTGGGACAATATCTGTTCCTAGAATGTGCTTATCTAGCAAAATAAAAGTTGACCACCCCGCTGCTTGCAGTAGCATTTTTTGCTTTTTTTTAAATAACAGACCATGAAGCCAAAATTCTGGATATAATGATCAGGATGTAGGTTCTTTGAGGAAAGGAGTATTATCGTTTGCTTCCTAACATCCTCTAAGTACCTAGTATGATATCCTTTGTACTCTGTGCTGTGTGGTGGTAATATTCCCTGACAGGCTAAAAGTAAGGATATGAATGTGTGTGCATGCATCTCAGCTACGTCACTGTATCTCTTGTGGTCATCTCCAAACATTAGATGGGAACATAGACTTCCAGGGAGGAGCTGTTTTATCAGTTCTATTTTTATTCACTCAGTTCTATGCTATATTTTCTAACGTTCTATCTAATGTTATATTTTCATTTTAAGATCAAAGTTATGCATTAGATTCTAAGTCTCAACATCATTGTTCCACCACAGTCTATAGCTTGGACATGTGTTTCCTACTCAGTAGCTACAAATTGTATTATTGCTGACTCAACACTTAAAACATCTTATTCATGTCAGTTTTTCTGAAACTGAAGGCAGGTCCTTAGGTAATTTCAAACCTAAACTTCAAGTTTACTAACTTGAACTTCTCATTCTACGCTGTCAGTGTAAGTTCATTTAATTATAAAGGTTTTAAAGCACAAATCTCATCTAGTGTTTTTATAATGTTATTTGCCAAGTGGTCTATGAAGAAATATGTATGAACCATGATTGATACAATCTATCATATCTTTGCTAAACTACATGTACATACCACAAAAATTAATATCGTATCAGCAAATGTTCTCCCAATTTTACATGTGTGCATGCAAACTATTTTAATATAAACATGTATAATTTGTAACATACACATATAAAGTGCACTTACTGCAACTTCCGATGATAAAGGCACCACCATGAAGATAAATTACAGCCGGTCTCTGTCCTTCTGACTTCCTTTTTGGTAAATACAAACGTACTGGAATGCCACTAAAGGTGGTGTCAGTCACTGTAATGTTTTCATCTGAAATTGGTTTTGTAAAGTCCAGTTTAACTAATGTGGAAAGCACTTCTTCATACTTCATAAGACCTATATTTTCAAATAAGGTAGCCTGTCAAAACAAAACAAAATGGAAAATATCAAACATTTTGCCCAAGGTCAAAATATAACTTAAGACAGTACCTGAGCAGTATCCTGGGATCTTTATAACACACTCATTGCACTTTCTCTGAGACCACACTCTCTGTTTACTTATATATCCGCAAACATTCAGGAGCTTCACTTTGTCAAGGAATCAAATCAAAATCTTCTCCCGACTTTACAGACTCTTTTTAAACTGGTATTTTTTTACTTCCTTGTATTACACACTATTTTCTTTTTTAAAAATAAGTTTACTGGGGCTGGACGCAGTGGCTCACGCCTGTAATCCCAGCACTTTGAGAGGCCGAGGTGGGCACATCACTTGAGGTCAGGAGTTTGAGACCAGCCTGGCCAACATGATGAAACCCTGTCTCTACTAAAAAACATACAAAAAATTAGCCAGGTGTGGGGGTGCGCGCCTGTAATCCCAGCTTCTCAGGAGGCTGAGGCAGAAAAATCGCTGGAACCTAAGAGGCAGAGGTTGCAGTGAACTGAAATCACACCACTACACTCCAGTCTGGGTGACAGAGTGAGATTCCATCTAAAAATAATAAAATAAAATAAAATAAAATAA
>NW_016816502.1:2444930-2498144 GCF_001698545.2 Rhinopithecus bieti | reverse complement strand
GTAAAATAAAATAAAATAAATTTACTGTGTATAATTGAGGTTTACAACATGTTATGAAATATATACACAGAATAAAATCGTTACTAAAATAAATTCCCATTTCCATTACCTCACATGGTTTTTGTGACAAGGACAACTAAAATCTACTTATTTTTTTAAAATTACTAATACAATACAGATTTTTCACTCTAGTCTTCATGCTGCATATTAGATTTCTAGACTTGTTCATCCTACATATGATTAGTGATGCTGAGCACTTTTTTGGCCATTTTTATGTCTTTCTTGTAGAAATGTTTGTTCAGGTCTTCGTCCGTGTTTTAATCAGGTTATTTCTTTCTGCTTTAAGTTGTAAGAGTTCTTTATAAATTTTGGATAGTAACTTTATTAGATATGTTCTTGCAATCATTTTTCTCAATCTACAGGTTGCCTGTTCATTTTGTTATTTAAAATTATTTTAATTTTAAATTTTGTGCAGAAGATTTTAGTTTGATATAGCCCTATTTATTTATTTTGCTTTTGTAGTCTGAGCTACAAAAGCTTTTGGTGTGATATCTAAAAAGTCATTGCCAAAGCCAATGGCTGGTGTCAAGGATCCTTCCCCCTATATCTTCCTCTAGAAGTTTTATGGTTTCAGTCTTCCATTTAGGTCTTTTATCCATTTTGAGTTTATTTTCATGTATGATATAAGATGAGAGTCCACTTTCATTCTTTTGGACATGGAAATTCAGTTTTCCCCACAGCCATTGCATTCTAACAAATACCTTTTGTTTATCTAGAAACATTTACCTTTTCTCTTATGAGGTGCTCATTTTAACCTGTTTTCTTTTTTAAATATTCTAGTTGCTTGGATGGTTTGTTTTAGAAATAGGAAAAATTTATATTATCTTTTCGAAGTCAAAATTTTGAAGACACATCCAAACATTGGTGTCAAAATACAGAATAATTAATTTTTATTCAAGTAACATGGATAGCTGACTTCCCAACCTCTCAGCCTCTCTTCACCAAATCTCATTTTTGAGGTCCTCATAAGAGATGTAGTTCTTTGGAGGTTAGGTTTATCAAATACTTGAGAATGCAAACATTGAAGGGAAAAAGTTTAATGTTTTGCCAAAAGAGACTTCCATCAAAATGCCTGCCAATGAATATCACATATCCATTATCTAGAAAGTTTTTCAGACAATTCTGTTGCAGATTGATGGGATATTAGTCTGGGAAAATGACAGAGGAAATGAAGACACAGAAGAGATATTTTGTAGGGAAAATTTATCCTGCAGGATACATTTGTGGAATTAGGGAGATGTGTGAGTCATTTATGTTTTCTTAAGGCTATTTTTTTAGAGCAGTGGAAAGCTCATAGCAAAATAAAAGGAAGTTACAGAGCTTTCTCATATGCACCCTGCCCCCAGGCATGCTTAGCCTCTCCCCATTATTAATATTCCCCACTGGAGTGGTACATTTTACAATTTGTCAACCTACACTGACATATCAGAATTACCCAAGTTCACAGCTTGAATTAGGGTTCATTCTTGATATGGACATTGTATGAGTTTGGGCAAATGTATAATGACATGTGTCCACCTTTGTATTATCACACAGAGTATTTTCACTGCTCTAAAAATTCTCACTGCTCCACTTATTCATCCCTCCTCCCCTATACCTAATCACTGGCAACCACTGGTCTTTTACCATCTCCATACTATTGCCTTTTCCAGAATATCATATAGTTGAAATACTACAATATGTAGCCTTTTCATATTTACTTCTTTCACTTACTAATACAAATTTAAGGTTCTTCCGTGTCTTTTCCTGATTTGGTAGTTCATTTCATTTTAGCACTGAAAAATATTCCATTGTCTGGACTACGATAGTTTATTTATTCATTCACCTACTGAAGAATATCTTGGTTGCTTCCAAGTTGGGGTAATTATGAATAAAGCTGCTATAAACATCTCTGTATAGGCTTTTGTGTGGACATCTTTTCAACTCCTCTAGGTTAAATACCAAGGAGCATGATTGCAGGGTTGTATAGTAAGAATATGTTTAGATTTGTAAGAAACTGCCAAAGTAGCAGTACCATTTTAAATTCCCATCAATGAATGAGAGTGCCTGATGTTGCACAACTTCACCAGCATGTGGTGTTGCCAGTGTTCTGGATTTTTTGTGTGTAGTAGTATCTCATTGTTGCTTTTGTTTACATTTCCCTGATGACAGATGAGTGGAGTATTATTGCATGTGCTTATTTGCCAATTGTATAACTTATTTGTTAAGGTGTCTCTTAAGATCTTTAACTTACATTTTAATAAGATTGTTTGTTTTCCTTTTTTTTCTTTTTAATTTTTATAGATATGGGGTCTTGCTGTGTTTCCCAGGCTGGTCTGGAATTCCTCGGCTCAAGTGATCCTCCCACTTTGTCCTCCCAAGGTTTTGAGATCACAGGTGTAAGCCACTGTGCCCAGCCAGATTGTTTATTTTCTATTGTTGAGTTTTAAGTGCTTTTTGTGTATTTTGTATAACAGTTTGTTATCAGATATATCTTTTGTAAATATTTTCTCAGTCTGGGCCTGTCTTCTAATTCTCTTATCTTTCACAAAGCGGCAGTTTTTAATTTTAATGAAGTCCAACTTATCAATTATTTCTTTCGTGGATCATGCCTTGGTGTCGTATGCAAAAAAATATCCGATATCTTGTAGATTTTTCATTTGACTTTTTAACAACCCATCTGTTGATTCTTAACTTGCTCTCAAGAGTATTATCACACCTCCATTTTTTACTTATTTTACCTCCATTTGCATTTCCTTCAGTTATAGTTATACCTATTATCTGTTAATAGTAGGCTAAGTTAGGAGATGAAATGAGTGGTTGTACTCAACATTATGGCAAGAAATTAAAAGAGACATTCATTTTCTTCTTCCCTCACTTGATTTTATTTATTTACCAGAAGAGAAATAATCCTGAATGTAAGTCCCATACATTCTTTTACTTTGTTTTCCCAACAACCATAAGCTCAAGTTACTAGACAATCAACTTACCAAAGATGATTTTCCAAATAATATATTCATGGAATGAAAAAATATTCAAATTTACCATAAAGCAGTTTTATGCTGCAGTCTTCTTGAATATATATATTTTTTGAGACAGAGTCTCACTCTGTTGCCCAGACTCGAGTGCAGTGGCATGGTCTCGGTTCACCACAACCTCTGCCTCCCAGGCTTAAGCAATTCTCCTGCCTCAGCCTCCCGGGCACCTGGGATTACAGATATGGGCCACTACTGCCTGGCTAATTTTTGTATTTTTAGTGGAGATGGGGTTTCACCATGTTGGCCAGGCTAGTCTTGAACTCCTGACCTCTAATGATCCATCTGCCTCAGCTTCCCAAAATGCTGGGATTACAGGTGTGAGCCACCGTGCCCAGCCTTCATGACTACCTTTAACAAAGATATACTAATCTCATGCAAATATATTTATGGATTTCAATATTTTCTTATGAATTTATTTTTATCAGAGACTTGAAGAATATACTCATGATAGATATGTTTATTAATTATTGAGTCTTATCTGTAATGGGGTTATTACAATTAATGATTCTGGTGACTTTCGGTTCCAGACAAGATGGAGTAAACCTTTCAAAGACAACCTTTTAGCCAATTATAACTAAAATTTCTGCACACCATATAAAAACACTACCAGCCTACACTGAAAAGTAAACAAAAGGACATGTGTTGAGGAGAGAAGTTAAAACTTGAATAGAAATTCATAAGAGAGGGTGAGTTTCACAGTTTTTTCTTTTGTCTTCTGGCTTTGGCCTGAGATCGGACTAAGCCCCAGAATGACAGAGAAGGAGATGAAAGCAAATATTTCAAGAGAAATCCTCCTTTTCTAGCTATAGGATTGGTTAACATGTATGCTGTGCATCAGAGTGTGTATAGGGGGAGATAGGTAATTCCCATTTTCATTTTATTATTTTTTCTCTTTTTCCTCTCCCATTATGCTCCAAGGTCAGTTCCATTGAAGGAGATGTTTTTTCACTGTGATGGAGGTTCAAGCATGTAAAACCCTGAGCAAAGACTCTCTGGCCAGAGTAACTGTGAAAAGGGGCCGCTCGTGTACAAAGGGTACAAAAGAACCATTGGCTATGTTTTCTTTTCTTTTCTTTAAAAACTTCACCCTGAAGGCAGACCCAGTTATATGAAACTGCATAACATCACAGATGACTAAAACCCTAAATAAAACTACTCTTAGCCAGAAAAAGAATCCTGGCCAAAAAAAGGATCTTGGGAGCCAAGAATGTGGAGGAAATCCCAGAGAAGAGATAACGGCAGAAAACTCTTCCCAGATTCTGCAAATTAAAAAAAAAAAAAAATTAGTCCGATCCCACCTGCAAACTGCAGTGTTTAGCCAAATCAAAGAAGCATGGCAGAGGCACACAAACAGCAACAGGAAAAGCTTTCACAACTGAGTTGACATTGGAATCACTTTCCTTGAAAGAAAGGCAAATCATTCAGTCTATAGCTAACTTGGTTGATTGCCTCCCCAAACAAAACAATTACAACAATAAAAGCCCAATATTCTCCAAAGAAATTTAAAAGGTCTCAGGATCTCATAACAAAAGTCAAAATGCTTAGGATACAATTTATAATTGGTTGTCATAAAAAGAACAAGACAAATGAGGCATTTCCCTAAGGGAAACATAATCAACAGATGAAAATTTGAGAGGTTACAAATGTGAAATCAAAAATCTTAAAGCAACTATTATAATCATCCTCTATAAGATAAAGATGAATTATCTGAAAATGAATGGAATAATAGCCATTCTCAAGAAATAAATAGAAAATATAAAAATAACAATAAAAATTTTAGAACTGGAAAAAATTATCTGAAATAAAATCCACTGGATGGGCTTAACAATAAAATGTGGATGGGCCGGGTGCGGTGGCTCACGCCTGTAATCCCAGCACTTTGGGAGACCAAGGCAGGTGAATCACAAGGTCAGCAGTTCAAGACCAGCCTGACCAACAAGGTGAAACCCCGTCTCTACTGAAAATACAAAAATTAGCCAGGTGTAGTGGCACGTGCCTGTTATCCCAGCTACTCAGGAGGCTGAGGCAGGAGAATTGTGTGAACCTGGGAGACAGAGGTTGCAGTGAGCCACGATCGTGCCACTGCACTCCAGTCTGGGCGACAGAGCTAGATTCTGTCTCAAATAATAATAATAATAATAATAATAATAATAATAATAATAAATGTAGATGACCAAGTAAAGGGTCAATGACATTATATAATCTGAAAAATATAAATTTAAATAAAATGTAGCGTATCTAAGGACCCATGAGACAATATCCAACACGTAACATTTGTGTCATTGTAGCCAAAGGAAGAGAGGGGAAATACTGTCATAGAAAATATATTTGATGAAATAATGACTAGAAACTCCCCAAAGTTGCTGACAGGTATGTATTTACAAATCTAAGAAGCTTGACAACACTCAAAAAGGATAAACTCAAATAAAACTACTTTCAGACAAATAATAATAAAACTGTTGAAAACCAAAGATAAAGAAAAAGAATAGGCCAGTCGCTGTAGCTCATGCCTGTAATCCCAGAACTTTGGGAGGCTGAGGTGGATGAATTGCTTAATCCCAGGAGTTCAAGATCAGCCCAGGCAACATGGCAAAACCCTCTCTCTCTCTCTCTGACACACACACACACACACACACACACAAACACACACACACATAAAAGACTAGATGGCCTAGAATTTTATACACAATGGAAATATACTTTAGAAATGCAAAATATACAGGAAAAATAGAGACAGTATCACATACAAGAAGGAAAATTAGAACAATTTATCACAAGCAGATCTGTTCTAAAAAGAAATGCTGAAGGAATTTCGTCAGGCCAAAAAGATATGATACCACAGAGAAATCTGGAACTTCAGAAATCAAGGAAGATCAACTGAGTAAATACAATATATTATAATCTGCCCTAAAATTGTTAAAATAATTATAACTGTTTGAAGCAAAATGTGTTAAGATGTCTAAAAATGTTAATATATATATAAATACAATACACATGGCAATATAAAGCATTAAGGGTAAAGGAACCTATGTGGTTGAAAAATATCTATGTTCTATATAAGGGAATTGACTATTAAGTCTATGTAAGCTGTGAAAAGTTAGAAATGCATATTGTAATCTCTAGAAAGGTCATTTTTTAAAATAAAGTAAAAAAAAATTAGCCAAAACTGTAATGGAAAAACAAAACCGGAATACTAAAAATTATTCAGATAATCCAAAGGCAGGCAGGCAATAGAGGAATAAGAAATAAGGGCTTAAGCAGAGTACAATGATGCAACTATAGAACTAATTCCAATATCAAAAATTATATCAAATATAAACACATCAGTTGAAACAGAAATATTTTCTAAAAGAATTTTTTTGATGTACTCACATGCATGACGTATATGCTACATATAAGAAATTCATCTTGGCTGGGTATGGTGGCTCATGCCTGTAATCCCAGCACTTTGGGAGGCCGAGGCAGGTGGATCACCTCAGGTCAGGAGTTTCAGACCAGCCTGACCAACATGGTGAAACCCCATCTCTACTAAAATTACAAAAATTAGCCAGTGTGGTGGCAGATGCCTGTAATCCCAGCTACTCGGGAGGCTGAGGCAGGAGAATCACTTGGACCCAGGAGGCATAGGTTGCAGTGAGCTGAGATTGCATTATTGCACTCTAGTCTGGGCAACAAAGCGAGACTCTGTCTCAAAAAAAAAAAAAAGAAAGAAAGAAAAGAAATTCATCTTAAATATAATGATAGAGACTATTGAAAAGTAAAGGGACAAAACACATAACATGCAAACAATAATTAACGGAAAACTATAGTGGTCATAATAACATCACACAAAGTAGACTTCAGATCAAGAAAAATGACTAAGGATAAAGACTTATATTACATAATGACAAAATAATTTACCAAAAGACAATAATGAAAATGAATGCGCATTAAAGGAACCTCAAAATACATGATTCAAAAACTGATGGAATTGAAAGAAGAAATAGATGATCCACAATTATTCTTGGACACCTCCACTTGGTAATTGAGTGAAATAAACAGAAAACCATCAAATGTATTTAAAAACCTAAACAACTTTATTTTGAAAGTGGAGAACACAGTTGGAGTGCTCATACAACCTGATTTCAAGACTTCCTAAAAAGCTGCAGTAATTAATACAGTGCAGTATTGATCAAATCCTAGACTGATAAAGGAAGAGAAGAGAATTCAGAAATAAAACAACAGAAATATGTCCCCCTCATGTTTTACAAAGAAAATTCAATTTTAAAAAGCCTGAAAATACTAAGTACTGATATAGATGCAGAGTAACTGGAACTTTTTTATATTGGTGCTATAAATGCAAAATCATACAGACCTCTTGCAAAACTGTCAGGTCCTAGGAAATTAAATATACACTTATAATATAACCCAACAAATCTAGTTCCAGGTATTTAATGAACAGAAATAAAAACTTTTTCACACAAAAGCCTATATCAGGCCTATAATACAAATTTGTGTTGGGCCACATTCAAAGCAGTCCTGGGCTGCCATGGGCCAAAGGTTAAACAAGCTTGCTATATATGAATGTTTGAGCAGATTTATTCATATCCATCCCAAAGTGGAAACAACTCAAATAATCTTCAACTGACTATTATGGACAAACTGTGATACACTGTATAATGAAACACTATATAGCTTTAAAAAATTATTTAAGGCCGGGCTCAGTGGCTCATGCCTATAATCCCAGCACTTTGGGAGGCCAAGGCAGGAGGATAGATTGAGTCAGGAGTTTGAGAACAGCTTGAGCAACATGTTGAAACCCCGCCTCTGTCAAAAATACAAAAACTTAGCCAGGCATGGTTATTCACATAATCCACATGCACACCTGTGGTCTCAGCTACCTGGGAGGCTGAGGTGGGAGGATTACCTGAGCCTGGGAGGCAGAGGTTTCAGTAAGCTGACATTGTGCCACTGTGCTCCAGCCTGGGTGACAGAGAGAGATACAATCTCAAAAAAAAAAAAAAATTAAGTTTTCATCCCTCAACAACATGGATTACTTTCAAAAGAATATGCTAAGTGAAGGAAGCCAGACTCAGAAGGCCATATGCAGCATGAGTCAGTTTATATGACATTATGGCAAGGGCAAACTATAAGAAAATATAAGGATCAGTGGATCCTTATATAAGGATCATAAGGATCAAGGATCACAGCAGACTAAGGGTGGAGAAATGTTTGCCACAAAGGAACAGTATGGTTTTGAGGGATTATGTTTCCATATCTTGATTGTGGTGGCAGTTATATGACCCTATACTTTTGTTGAAACTCAAAGGTCTATACAACCAAAAGAGTTAATTTTACTGAAAATTTAAATTTAAATTGTAAAATTGGCACAATGATTTAAAATTACAGAGCCTGAATCTAGACTGTCTGGGTTTGATTCGTAATTCTTCAATTTATCAACTACATGCATGACTAGTTTACTTACTCCCTATACCTCATTTTCCTCATCTATAAAATAACTATAATAATAGTGACTCCTTCAAAGTGTAGTTGTAAAGGTTAAATAATACTTATAAGGACATTAAAATACAGTAAGCATATCATTAAGTATTCAGTAAATTTTAGCTATATTATTAATACATATTGAAAATAATCTTGGATAGAAAATATTGTTGAATAAAATATTCATTCCTAGTCAATAATAATTACAATGAAAGATTCCTTCAATTTAGCAAAGGTGTCATTTTAAAATTAACTTCTATAGTTAGTTTTATTTTAATCTAATTTTATTAAATTAAATTAAGTTTAATTTTTGTTTCCTCATCTCTCACAGCTTCTCTCATGGAATAGATGCTGACTACCTGTCTATTAAATAATAATCAGCAACTATTCTAGACATTATTAAATGGTATTATGGGATAGATATGCTCCTATTTTCATAGTAACACCGTAGTTTGTTGATTAGCCTTCTCATTTTGCAGTTGAAAAAACTGAGCCACTGAAGAATTAGATAAACTCTCTAAGACCTTGTTGTCTTTAAAACTCATGTTTGTCTCCTACTTTATACTATATAATTTGAATGTGTAACTGCAGAGTATTTTTTTACATCATTTTTATCAAGAAACATAATATAGGTTTCCCTGACATATGTTTAAAAATTGGCATCTCTCCAAGAATCACTTGAGTTATTGTAATTTTGTAATGACAATAAAAGAACCGTTACCCCTTAAGCAAGTAGAAGTTGATCAATACTAGAATAATCATTAAAATAATTCTTTCTCAATATTTTCTTTCTAATTGTGTGGGTATATATAATACATATATGTAAACAAATGCATAACGCAATTCTATTTCAGATGTACAATGTCTCAATTCTATTTTTTATTTGAGAAAGTAAAAGTAAAATTTTTACAGTTGCAGAATGTGCTTACATTGAGGAAATAAGCATTAGTCACTCTAAAGTCTAAAGATACGTGTGCTATTCAGGGAAGATAACAGTAGTCACTGTAGGGCTGGCCCTTGCTCATACACCTTTTCCTCTGTTGTCCAGTGAATAAGACAAGACACTAGCAATTAATATGAAAAAAATGGGAGGCTGAGGTCATTCAGCAAACTTTGGACTTTGAATAGAAGATGCCCCAGGTTTCTAGTCTGAGAAATCTGTCATCTCTTCTGGGTAGCATGGCAGGCAGTCTCTTCCTCATATCCCATGCATTGCTCTCTTTCCTCTGATCATTTATTGTCTGTTGCTGCTTTCTCCCTTGTTTCCTGTTATCACTATTATCTATGAGGCTTGCAGATACCAGCATGTTTTGAGAGAAGGAGTGTGGTATCTTCAACATGGGAGACTTGAGTTCAAATTCGGGTATGGTCATAAAAAAACTCTAAAATCTAGCAATTTAGGATTAAGGTAGGTAAGAGCAGCAGATCTCAAAGTGTGATCTTGCAATGCTTATGGGTCTCTGAGACACATTCAGGAAGTGTGCATAATATTATGCCTCTTTCTGACTTTAAAAAAATATATAGTGCACCCATGAGTATATAGCTGAGTTTTCCAGAAGCTACATGACACGTGATATCACAACAGACTAAATATGAGAATCCAGCTATCTTCCATAGAGACATTAAAAAGAATAATAATGAAAAACAATGCCACTATCATAAATGTTTTTTTCTATTTTAAAAAATTTTTTTTTGATAAAAATATATCATTTATGTTAATTTGTAATGGAATTATCATCATCAGTTAATATTGATAAATATAACCTATATAATAAAGCTCATTGGGGTTCTTAATAATTCAAAGAGTGTAAAGAGTTCTGGAGAAAACCACTTCAAAAGAGAAAATATTAAACAGTAGAGATACTAAATATACATCAAAATGTAAAACATAATAATTATACACATGTAAGTTGTCAAAGAATATATGAGACTAAGTTTCTTCAGAAATGTCAAATATGACCAAGTGCTTTAATAATCCCCTAAATTTCCTCTAGACAATACCATTTCTTTTATTCTTATTATAATATATGATCTTTATCTTTAGAGATATACTGGTATCAGCAAGAATTTTCTCCCCTGCTTTGTACAGATTTAAGTAAACATGTTAATGATTAATTAAATTAAACATATTAACATTATTTGGTTGATTTAAGTCTTTCTCAAAATACTAACTGAAATAAAATTTACATGTACTTATAACAAGACATCCCCATTCCCTAGGGAAAAAGAAAAATTACCGTAAATGAAAGCATTTTCACCAGAGCATTAATGGTCCCTACTTTCCAGATTTCTTCCACGTTTTCTGGGATGGGGCAGAAATATAATAAGCAAAAAGAATACAAGATAATGCAAAGAACAGAGTTCTGCACCCCATGATAATTCTTTTTCTAACCTCTGTAGAGTGATGACTGAATGTCACCCCATATATATTAAGTGTTAAATAGTAGGTCAAAGGCAGGAAGTAAACTCTCTTCAGTAACATGATGATTTTAGCAATGATTCAACATTCAGTTCCAAGATTAACAGATAGTAGTAACTAGTTCAACAATTACACACAATTTCTGAAACTGCATTTACAATATATCCCAAATATGCATTAGCAGCAAACAACTAAAAATACTGGCAGAAGTTAGTTTCTTATCCTGTGACACCATAATCATCCCAGCACAATAGACTTTATTAGTATTCTCAGAACCATGAAATCAATTTTCCCAATAGCTATATTGTAAAGATTACTGAGAAGAGGTTAAAAACCAAACAAAATAAAACCTTTCAGGTAACATTTAGCGAATCTCAAGGCTAATCCCTTTAACAGAGATCATGAACAAAATTAAAATCCCCTGTGATCATTAACTTTAGACAAAAAAAGAGGAAGCTGATATTCCTATCCAAGTTACAGAAGTAATTCATTTACTCCAGAAATATTTATGAAGTGTTTATCTTATATTAAATTTGAAAATTTTCAATCCACAGATACATAATCACAGAAAAGATATGGATTTGTTAAGCAAATATGTGTTGGATGCTTAGGACATACTAAATTCAGTATTAGGCAAAAGGGTTACAAAATTGAGTAAGACCTGGCATTTGTCCCTTCTTTTGTGGAGCTTTCTCCGACTATCTGATTTTCATTTTCCTAGGGCTATTTTTGGAAATTTTGTCATAGCATAGTTTATTTATTTGGGGGCCCTACCAGGTTTCTCAACTAATTTTTCAGCAGCAGTTGTTACTGCGACTCTAATTGCTACCTGTTACTCTATTCCATAATTTCCTGTTGGAGCCAGGCTTTATTATCCATCTGAACACCTGACTGAGGGCAGGAAAGGCCGTTCTTCAAACTTGAGAAATAAGAACTACACAAACGGTAGAAGATCAGGGGCTGAAAATGAAGTGATTATGAACAATCCACCACCTACAAGACGGGAATGTCAACCTAATTTTGAAATATTGACTTAATTTAGCATGTTCTTTTTTCTCTATCTTCACTGATTTACACAAAATTTACATGACACCTCTCCTTGGCCCTGCTTTTTATTCCACCCACACAGCTGGACTCATCTTTTCTCAATTTCTCAAGGATGTAACGAACCATCAGAAAATAGTAAATTTAAAAATTATTTTTACCTTCTGCATTTTGAAATGTAAGTACTTATGTTAATGGAAAAACTCAAACAAACAAACAAAAAAACCTGGTTAACACGGTGAAACCTCATCTCTACTAAAAAATTACAAAAATTAGCCGGGCGTGGTGGTGGGCGTCTGTAGTCCCAGCTATCAGGGAGGCTGAGGCAGGAGAATGGCGTGAACCCGGGAGGCAGAACTTACAGTGAGCTGAAATCGCGCCACTGCACACCAGTCTGGGCAACAGAGTGAGACACTGCCTCAAAAAAAAAAAAACAAAAACAAAAACAAAAAAAACCATGAAATCATGTGATGGAAATCTTGAGGAGTTTCAAATGCAGAAATATTTGTCCTTCTTTGACAATTCTTTCCTATGTAGCTTTGACACAAGTTGGAAAGCAGAGAATAATTTCACAATGTTTCCAGTGTTTATATACCAGATTTCTGCTAGAGGGAGGAGTCTTCCAAGTACAGGAGACAGAGTTCAATCAAAAAACTTTAGAAACCTGGTTAGGCATGGTGGCTCATGCCTGTAATCCAAGCACTTTGGGAGGTCAAGGTCAGAGGCTCACTTGAGTCTAGAAGTTTGAGACCAGCCTGGCAGCATGGCAAGACCACCCCCCATCTCTTAAAAAAAGGGTTTTTAAGAAATTAAGTAGGTGTGGTACCACATGCTTATAGTACCAGCTACTCAGGATGTTGAGACAGGAGGATCGCTTGAGCCTAAGGGTTTGAGGTTACTGTGAGCTGCGATCATGTCACTGCACTTCAGTCTGGGTGACAGAGCAAGACTCTGTCTTTAAAATTAATAAATATTTTAGAAACCAGATGTGAAATGAAACTAATTAATAATGCCATATAGCTACAACCCAGACAATGTCTTATTGGTTTTGTCAGTTTAAAATAACAACACAGACAGATAGCTCCTCCAAAGAAAGGGTTTATTTGGGAATAGCAGAGGGATTATGATCTGGATACACCTGCTATAGTGAACTATAGGTGCATCTGAGGAAGTTGGGGAAGTGGAAGTGTCAAAGAATGAGAGAATTACACAGAAGTTGTTTTTAACAAAGAGCACATTAATTGTGGGGGCTTATTGTAGGAACTGACATCAGTTTATTGTGGTGACAGTGTGTCATACAAGTGTTCTTATGTGAGTACCTAACTATCCTTGTGGACTAGCTGTCCTTGTGTGGCTTGTGTAGCACGCTGTCATCCTATTCAGGGTGCAAGTTTCAAATACAATTTATGTAACCACAGGAGATTCCCTCCCTTTAAGATTCCTGGACTTTTCTTGTTAATGATCTAGCAAGTGTTTCTTTTCATAGCAAATAAATAAATTCAGTGGCCAGGTGCGGTGGCTCAAACCTGTGATCCCAGCACTTTGGGAGGCTAAGGCGGGTGGATCACCTAAGGTCAGGAGTTTGAGACCAGCCTGACCAATATGGTGAAACCCCATCTCTACTAAAAATACAAAAGTCAGCCAGGCGTGCTGATGTGCTCCTGTAGTCCCAGCTACTCGGCAGGCTGAGGCAGGAGAATCGCTTGAACCCAAGAGGCGGAGGTTGCAGTGAGCAGAGAAGGTGCCCCTGCGCTACAGCCTGGGCAACAGAGTGGGACTCCATCTCAAATAAATAGATAGATAGATAGATAGATAGATAGATAGATAGATAGATAGATAGATAGATAAATTCGGCACTTGGTTAGCTGGTACATTTACACATTAACATGTTGGTTTATGATCTTTACAGCTTTAGTGTTTTGATTATATTGATTGTATTGATTATCTGTCTTTCCAAATAGTAAATTCACTGATGGAAGGCACTAGAAGATTTTTACCTTGTAACTCCTAAATGTGTAGTACTTTACATATAGTATGTACTTAATAAATAGTTTAATAAATTAAATAATGGCTTGATTAATTCACTCATTAGTGCCTAAAGGGTCTAAGGAATGGAAAATATCAAATCCATCAACTGTAATAGTGATTAGAATTCTGAGAGAGGCCAGTGATAGGAAAGGCCAAGACAAGAGGTGGCGTAAAGATTACGATAAACAAGATTTCCTGTCTTCAAACCACAAATATAAAGGAGAGGAAAAAAGAGGAAATTTATGAATTTAAGCCATAGGGTAGTTATGTAGAGAAGAAAGGGCCAATTAATATAATCAAAGAAGTTAAGTGTAGGTGTCTGGAAACTTTTCAAAACCTGGACATCAAGTGGTTGAGGTTTATTCTCTCAAATGTGGAAATATCCATTGTGGTAGGCAGAATAATGGCCCCACAAAGCACAAAGATGTCCACATCTTAATTTCCCAAACCTGTGAATATCTCTATTACACGGTTAAAGGAAATTAAAGATGCAGATGAAATTAAGGTTGCTATTCAGCAACCTTAATTGTTTTAAACAAGGAGATCGTGACGGAATATCTGGGTGGTTTCAATATAATCACAAGGATCGCCAGAAGGTGAAAGAGAGAGACAAGAATAATCTCAGAGTGATGCAATATGAGAAAGGCAACTAGTCCGTTAGCTTTGAAGATTAAGGTAGGCTAGAAGGCAAGGGATGCTGGCAACCTCTAGAATCCGGAAAAGAAAGAAAGCAAATTCTCCCTTAGAGACTCCAGAAGAAAATAGAACTCTGCTGACACTTTGGGACCCATGTTTGACTTCTGACCTACACAATGGTAAGATAACACATTTTTGTTTTTTTAAAGCCACTAAGTTTGTGGCAATTTGTTACAGCAGTGATAGGAAACTAATGTACCATGAGCAGTTATAACAGGCATTATTACTATAATATATTCTCATTTCTTTCCCAAGAAAGTTAGAGAAAATCTTAACACCTTTTTATTTAGAAAGGTAAAATATATGTGACATAATAACTAAATTAAGCTAATCAGATCCTAGATGTTTGCCTGGCACATAGTAAGCACTCAGAGACTGTTATTTATTGTCACTATTATATACATTATCATTTACATATACACATATACATATATATGTATGTATCTCATAAATATGATTTAATTTTATATTTAATTTTACAAGTAACTCTAATACTTTAAAGAGGCTCATTATATCATTATAATACTTTGAATTTTAACAAGAGGTCCAAATGTTAAAAATTAACTTTCATTGAATACTCATACAGCTATGCATACATTATTACTCAGCAAGGTATGAGGTAAAAAAAAAAAAAAAATAGGTCAGTAAATATATTTCTTAGTTTCAAAAGCTCATTTTCTACAATCCTATATATATATATATATGAGAGAGGGTCTCACTCTGTTGCCCAAGTAGGAGTGCAGTCACATGATCATAGCTCACTGCAGCCTTAACTTCCTGTGCTCAGCTGATCCACTCACTCCAGCCTCCTGAGTGGCTGGGACCACAGCACATGCCACCATGGCTGGCTATTATCACTTTTATAGATGACAACTAGAAAAGAGGTAATTTTGGAGCATGGGTCTTTTCATGAGACACAGTTTTTTGTTGATGATCAGTGGGAGAGGGCAGTCTAGGATCACAAACACCTGGAGAGCTAGATGCAGCTCAAAAAAGAGCACCTGAAGACTTTGTTCCTTTAGTGCTGGACACTAGTGTTTGTCTCTGAAGATGTTCTTATTCCGGCAGTGACACGTTCCTCGGATCATCAGTCTTAAGTTTAGTAGGGAGAAAATATCAGTTGTATGAAATGAGAAAACAATGAAATTGACCCCATCCTGTCAGATATTTTTCCAGAAGCCATCAACAGCATTGTTCTATGGCTGGCTTTAAATTTTATCTTGTTTTACTCAATGAAAAGAGAGAAGAATAAAACCTTCAGAAGTTGGACACTTTATATGCCACCCTTTGACATTTGGCTTGCAGATGTTTTTGATAATATTGAAGTTATAAAACTTCAAAACTATAAAGTCTGCAAGGAGTTGAGTGTTTGCCAAGGTTCTCATTCTGTCACTCCCGAAGTTCTAACTTTTTCCTTTTAAAAACCATTTGTATACATTTCTTGAACAATTTTAGATTTACAGAAAAATTGCTAAGATGGTACGCAGAGTTCTCCTATACCCTGCACCAAACAACCCCTTCTATTAACATATTAGTAAAGTATATTTTTCAAAATTGATGGCCAACACTAAATATGAACTTTAATATTAACTGAAGTTCATACTACATTTTCCATGAGTTGTTTCATTATAAATATAGTTCTTTCTACACTTTTCTAGAAGTAAGGTACTCCAGCAAACAACAGAGTTTTGATTTCACAGGTGTATGCTGGAATTTTCCACATTCTTTGAGAAAATGTTTCTTTTTGATCAATGAGTTTTATTGCCAACTTGCTTGGCAGAAATGGAACATGTTCATTTTCTAGGTAAGATGGCATAACTTAGGTACCAGCTGTATATAAACCAAAGTAAATTAAAGGTCAATTTCATTTTTTTGTTTCAAAATCACTCTGTACCTGTAAAACTGTAAGACAATATATTTTTTTTTCTTTGAAATCTTGAATCCTTTGATTAGTGAGTCAAAAGATTCCAAAACACAAAATTGGAGAAATTTTATTCCTAAACATAAATAAGCTATGACATAAAGCTATGAAAAATTAATTCATATGCTTAATAAATATTTTAACATTTTCCTATCTTTCCAGGTACATAAAAAAGTATAATTTTTAATGCTAGTCTAATTTTTAAGTATTTTAACTAACAATTATGAGAATATATATATAATGAAGAATACTTCAAAGTATATATAAATGATATATAAAAATAAAAGAATAAAATATCATGATCAGAGTAGCTAAGGAGGAATTCCTAATTGAATATATTATCCAAAGGCAAATGGAATTTCATGCAGAAAATATCAATAAAATAACAGACAATAACTTTCCTTCTGGAGGGAGGCTGTAGTGTTGTCGGAAATTAGTGGAGGAAATTGTGAAAAAATCTTTGCTAATACCCATGAGTGTAAAAGGCGGGACATTGTACTTTTTTCTTTCCAGAGAAGAAAGGTTTATCTTCTGCCATTGGGCAAGGAGAGCTGCATACATTTTCTTTTTGTTTTCTTCTGGCCTTGCAGACTATGAGAGAAACTGGGAATTAATCTCCCAGAAACAATTTTCTCATCTCCAGAGTGGCATCTGCAACAACAGTATCTGGACAAATGAGTATAACTTGACCTGTTTCAAATGAAAAGCTTGGGATCTGAAGGCTATGTCTCTAAGCAACCTCTCACCACAGCTGCTGGCCAATTCCAAAAGGGAGAATTAATTGAAATCCAGGAGGCACCTGGGAAGAGGAAATGGAATCCAACTACCTCCATAATGTACTCTCAAGACGATAGAGTTTCCACAAGTTTATAATGAAAACGAGCACATACAAAGTTTTTAGACAGAAAGTCTCCCAAGGTCTCTCCTCTCTCCCCAGCATTCTAATGCTGTTTTACTGAACAAAGAGAATTAACCATCAACTTCAATTTCAAAAACTATCAGAAGTAACTCACAGAGACCACATAATCTGGTAGAGGCCAAAGAGACTCTACTCACACCCTTCCTAGGCAAATGTTGCTGGTTCAGGAGATATTCAGAGCCTACATTTTCAGTTTCTTCTTTTGCCAAATCATATTGAAATAAGACAAAGGTTAGGTATTTGATCTAATTCATGGCAGTGCTGCAAAGAATTGAGTAGAATTTTCTCCTACTGGGGGTGGAAGAAAACCCCAAAGTTTAATCTGTAAGAACCTAGAAGCAATATTAGATTAGCAAATGGCAGGAAAAGAAACGAGCAGAATTAAATGGTTTTGTCATCATGTTGTCTTGGACTGTTACTGAAAATGAACTGGGCTAGAAACTAATATCGAATACATTACAGTTTTCTTCTGAAACATAATTTTTCTCTCTGTAGTCACCCATATTCTAACAAAAATAATTACAATTGAACCAACTTATTTGTTGAATAAATGTTAGTCTCATTACACTTGGTCTGTTTATTTGCATAAAGAGCAGCAATAAGAGTGATCAGCCACACAGGCTTCTTCTAAGTTGGCTTTACTGGAACTTTTTCTTAAGGAATTTTAGATTAGACTTTTAAAAGCCTCTTGTGGCTCAGAGGCCAAGCCAAGGTTTACCATCGGATTGTGCCTGTCATATCTGTACAAGTTGGATGAATTTCTATTTTCTCGAGGTCCTAAAATATCTTGAATTTCCTGGGCCTGTAAGGAAGTGACATTACTTACTGCAAGGTTGAGAACCTCATATGAGAACCATGAACACAGGATAGGAGGCCAGTCTTTTTCAAAGTCTACTGGCTCTATAAAGTCAATTCAATCCTCAAAGCAATCTGGCCGAATCTGAAAATATGCCATTCCAGTCAAAGCTCTGGTAAAAAAAAAAAAAACAATGTTTCCAATGTGTCCTGTTATAAAAGGAAAACAGATTATTGTTGAACTTATGGAAATAACTATATTACCACAAAATAAGAATACTCACGAATAGTTTCTGGATTCTGGAGGGATCAGGTGGGGAGAAAAAGTAAATGGTTACATTTTTGTTTACTAAAGTAAACTTTACCAAGTTGTTGTAAGCTATCAACAGCTTAAAAGAAAAGAAAAAGCTTTTTTAGGTCTGGAAAACAAAACAATCAAAGAACCAGCAGTGTTTGAAATAATGTCATGTCATTAGAAATGTCAATCCTCCACCAGTTCAGTCCAATGTAATTAATTATTGTTCTGATTGATGTTGGATTAATAATTTTCATAAATCCACCAGCTTTTCATTAGAGGTCTGAATTTTTAAATCTAGTCCAATGGTATGATCTCCAAAGTTATCAGAAATCTATATTCAAGAGTTCTTCTCATGGTTCTTTTCAGAAATTTTCTTGAAGACACAACACTTTAGGATTTGCAAAGAACTTTTAAAGGAAAATAAAGCATCAGAATAAAGTAATTTACTGTGCTTACCCAGACACAGCAGAATTTTTGTTTGAAATCTCATGCAATTTTGGAATACAGATTAATTACACATTCTTACAAATAAAATTCAAAGTATTCCAAACACCATTTCATATTTGACAATGCTTGCCATATAATTTTAACATCTCAATAAGCCTAACATGTCCCTCTTGGATTTCCTTTTTTTAAATGTCCAATAGGTTGTTCAAGGTCAACAAACCTAATTTTAGGCTTTGAAATTTGATTTTGGAAAGCCTTCCAAATGTGTCAAAGGTTTAAAAAAGACTTGATATCAAAGTAGACTAATTACTGTGAAATAATAGTCATTCATTTAGTCAAAGTGATAATTCAAAATTCCAAAAGCAAAAGTTTATCCTTTAATAGAGAGGGAATTCAGTTTTCCAAACAATCAAAAGACGTAATAAAGACAGTATCAGACCAACAGAATCCGTCTCTCCCTTTCTCTTTTGATTTTACAGTTTACTCAAAAGCAAATTAAAATCCTTTGTTATTTCTTATTAATTCTATTGAAATTTTGTATAATTAATGCTAAAGCTAATTTAATAAAATGTTATAAACGGATCCATCCAATCTCAATCAGCTTTGAACATACAAGATAAGATTTTTGTAAATCTTTTATAACTTATTACAATTTTTCTATTCCTCTTCATTACTTTCTATATTTCTATATTCAGTTATTCTATTCTTCTTTTGTTCCTTGAATATAATACAACCTTTACATAACCTTTAAAAGGGCAAAATTATTTTTTCTTTAACAAAATCACATCTTCATGTCTTTCGTATAATCTTCCTTACCAAAGACACATCTTATTTTCTCATACTTTCTGTATGTGGAATTATTTCTCTTTTTACATCTAGTTGCAGTTAACATATATTAGCCAGAATTTTAACTCTTAATAACCTCAATTCATAGTGAAAACCTAAGAAATAAGCAATTTTAAACTGTCAATCACATGCCAAGAATTTATGAATAAAATTGCATAATATTTTAAAACAAAGGCTTTCTAATTTAATAATTTTTTAATGTGGAAAAGACTTTTACTAACAGATAAAATAACTTTTGTTTCTCTGAAATAATAACTCAAAAGCACAAATGCTTAAGCTTGTAATTAATTATTAGTGTCTTGGAATTATATCTTATACAGAAATGATTTAGATATTCAACTGTTAGAGTAGGTAGCTTAGGCAGACATGAGCAGGGCAGGAGAGTCCACCCATCACACCAGGAATGTCAAGAGACTATCATGTGATGGTCAGATGGTTGTTAAACTGTCTCTCTAAAATAATAATTGGTCACAACTGGTACTAGGGAAAGGCAGGCTCCCAATAGATAGAAAACACCTGAAGCTGGTGATTACCAGCTTCTTGATAAAATCTCAGGAGTTGGGCAAGTGGGCTCAAGCATGCACATTAAGAGGCAAAATGATGGAGTTTAACTGGTGTCTAACACTCCTTTGGGAATACTCAACTAGTAAGGGAAAAATGTCTTAAATGAACATGTACACAACTTCAGTAAACATATTGCACATGCAGACCCTCCTAAGTGCTAGCAGACCACTGCACATGTGGACAGCCCATCTCAAGAGAAGAATCAGGGGAGAAGAAATGCAAAGCCCAGAATCTTGCCAATGTATAAAACCCCAAATTAAGGGTTGGACAGAGCACTTGGATCTCTCTAGACTCCTGCTTGCCCTTTTCCAAGTGTACTTTACTTCCTTTGGTTCCTGCTCTAAAAGTTTTTAATAAACTTTCACTCTTGCTCTAAAACTTGTCTGTCTCTCACCCTGCCTTATGCTTCTTGGCTCAACTCTTCCTTCTGAGAAGGCAAGAATCGAGTTGCTACAGACCTGTACAGATTCATCACTGCTAAAACAACAAATATTCATCATTTAATATAGCTTAACAAAATTCCAAGGGTATAGTTATTAAAATATTTGAAAACCATTTTAAGCAAACATGTTATAAAACATAATTATTGTTAAAAGTTAATTTGTAAGTTTTATTCCATTTACATCTATTTAACTTATTCATTCTTGACAACTGTTTGGACATTTTCAAGTGATAGTAGACAAAGGCAGCCATTATCTCAAGTTAAATTTCCTATTTGCCATTTTATGTTACTGTTTGTTAGGCAAGTATGAAAAGAGCAAGAACTTTGAAGTCAAATACATATATTTTCTGGATAATTCAGAGGACATGCTTGTTTTATCAAAATAACAATACTAAACAACTTCAGTTTAACAGTAACTGTATTTACCAAAAGAGTTATTCAACTCATGCGAACCTGAAAAGCATTTGGGTGTATTAATTTATGAGTGCTTATTTATTTATTTATCAGTCAATTTAGTACCATACAGGTACTAAAACTTTGCAGATGCTGACCATGGTTGCAAATGCAACCTTCACCCATGAAGTGTGAAGGCATAGCTGGCAGGAATATTCACACTCTCCTACATAGTGCCAAAGCCTCCCACTGTCATTAACCTTTGAGTTCCCTAGACCTCATCTACGCCATGGATATGAGTATGACCTCCATCCACAGAGTTGGAGAGCCTAATCAGCAGGTATTAGTCATGTTCACCTACACTATGCCCCTAGGTTTCTGCTGTTGTTTACCTCTGGGACCCTCAGACTAGTACCATGTAGACAATACACAAAAATAGACCTGTACATATGTATACATAAAATTCAAAGATTTTATAGCTTTGATTTTTAAATTTTAGCCTTGAGAAAAGTAAAACTCATTAGTTTAAAAGGATAGCTGTATTCAAACTATGCCTTTGTAAACAGAACAAGTTAAGGTTTTTGTGTCTCACATGACTGAAGCCTTTACCAAGTTTTAGAGGGCAAGGTAGCAAATTTACGTTTCAAAACACAGAGGAAGAATTTAAGCCTTACAAAAAGTCAGAGAAGTTTTACATTATTTTTGGAAAAAATCATGTCAGCAAAAGAGAGGCAGACTGAGGGTATGCATATAGTCAGCAAGAGATTAAGAAGAAAGAAATTCAGTCTTTTGAGAAGGTTTTATAGAGAGAATGAGAACAGAGGCCTCAAATATATGCATGTTTGTGTGTGTGTGTGTGTGTGTGTGTCTACATGCAGATTATAAATATCTTATAATTAAGTTAGCTTTTAACTATAGAGCTCTTAAAAAATATCTTTTCAAAATCTCTGATCAGATTATTTTAGCCAGGACAAATAGCCAATATTCCTGCTTTTGTACTATTTTCCCCCTCTATTAAACCAAAGGTAACTTTCCAAGTGATTCACCAAAATCAATAAGCCTTCACCAAGTTGTTTCGGAAAAACAGTTTTTGATCTGTTCTCACACCACCACAACAATCAACACAAGAGACTTCTATGACCAAATGCATGGGGGTTTTCACCACACAACAAGCAGTGGACACCAGCTGGGTGTCCTCCAATTCTGGAATTTCTGACCAACTGGTTTCAAATTGAGGTTTCCATGACTCCCTCTTTGGGTTCAATTAATTTGCTAAAGTTGTGCACAGAACTTAAGGAAACATTTACATTTACCTGTTTATTATAAAGAATATTTCAATGGATACAGATGAAGACAGGTGTAGAGCAAGGCATGGGGGCAGGGTACAGACCTTCCGTGCTCTCCCTTGGCACACCACCCTACAGGAACCTCTATGGATTCAGCTATCCAGAAGCTCCTTGTACCCAGTCCCCTTAGGTTTTTATGGAGGCTTCATGATATCAGCATTCCTTCCCCCAAGGTGTGGGCTGGGACCCTTTCTGGGGAAGGTCTTAAGACCCACAATCAGAAAGGTGGCAGAAGATTAGAGTCCTGCCTTGGGGCAGGTAAAAGGAGGGCAGGAGAAAGTCTGAGAGATTTTGTTTCCTGAGGCCTTGCCCCGTATGCTAAGACACTCAACATTATAACAGACCAGGTGGGGTGGTTCATGCCTGTAATCCCAGCACTTTGGGAGGCCAAGACATATGGTCAGCTGAAGCCAGGAATTTGAGACAAGCCTGGCCAATGTTGCAAAATCCCATCTCTACTAAAATTACAAAAACTAGCCAGGCGTGGTGGCGTGCACCTATGGTCCCAGCGACTTGGGAGGCTGAGACAGAAGAATTGCTTGAACCTGGGAGGTGGAGGTTGCAGTGGTCTGAGATCACACCACTGCACTCCAGTCTGGGTGATAGAGTGACACACTATGTCAAAAAAAAGAAACAAAAAACAAACCCCACAAAAACAACAACCAAAAAAATATCATAACAAACTTATAAGGGCTATGGACAAAGAACTGTGGATGAAAACATTATACCTGTCTATCTATCTATAGTGCACAAAAATGCTCTGAGTGTTCTATATATAATAATGTTACTGTATATGTGTTTCTCATATATATATATATAGAGAGAGAGAGAGAGAGTAAAACCACAAAATGTTATGAGTTAACCAGGGGCACATGAGGTGTCTCTAAAGAGGTATAACTCAGTCCTCAGAAAATCCAGAACCACCCCCAGGACAGCTCCAAAGAAGGAAAGTTTCACTAGCCACAAATGGTGTACTTCCCACATCTGACCCAACATATTCTCTTTTCTTGTTGTTGTTTTCACTTTTATTTTTGGTACAAGGTGCATGTGCAGGTTTGTTATATAGGTAGACTTGTATCATGGGGGTTGTAGTATGGAGTATTTCATCACTCAGGTACTAAGCCTAGTACACATTTTTTCTGATCCTCTCCCTCCTCCCACCCTCCAGTGTCGAGTAGACCCCAGTGTGTGTTGTTCCCCATTTTGTGGCCATGAGTTCTCATTATTTAGCTCCTACTTATAAGTGAAAACATGTGGTATTTGGTTTTCTGTTCAGTTTGCTAAGGATAATAGCCTCCAGCTCCATCCACGGTCATGCAAAGGACATGATCTTGGGTTTTTTATTGTTGCATAGTATTCCATGGTGTATATGTATCACATTTTCTTTATCTAGTCTATCATTGATGGGCATTTAGGTTGATTCCATCTCTTTGCTATTGTGAATAGTGCTACAATGAACATATGTGTGCATGTGTCTTTTGGTAGATTGATTTATATTCCTTTGGGTACATACTCAGTAACAGTATTGTTGGGTCAAATGGTAGTTCTGGTTTTAGTTCTTTGAGAAATCGCCACACTGCTTTCTACAATGGTTGAACTAATTTACATTCCCACCAACAGTGTATAAGCATTCCCTTTTCTCCACAACCTCACCAGCAGGTTATTTTTGACTTTTTAATAATAACCTTTCTGACTGATGAGATGGTATCTCATTGTGGTTTTGATTTGTATTTCTATAATGATGAGTGATACTGAGCTTTTTTTCATATTCTTGTTCGCCACTTGTATGTCTTCTTTTGAAAAGTGTCTGTTCATGAACTTTGCCCACTTTTTAATGGGGTTGTTATATTTTTTTCTTGTAAATTTGTTTAAGTTCCTTATACATGCTGGATATTGGACCTTTGTCAGATGCATAGTTTACAAATATTTTCTCCCATTCTGCCGGTTGTCTGTTTATTCTAGTGATAGTCATTTCTCTTGCTGTGCAGAAGCTCTTAAGTTTAATTAGATCCCATTTGTCAGTTTTTGCTTTTGTTTTCATTGCTTTTGGTATATTTGTCACGTAATCTTTCCCTGTTCCTGTGTCCAAAATGGTATTGCCTAGGTTGTCTTCCAGGGTTTTTATAGATTGGGGTATTACAATTAAGTCTGTAATCCATCGTGAGTTGATTTTTATATATGGTGTAAGAAAGAGGTTCAGTTTCTATCTTCTGCATTTGGCTAGTCAGTTATCCCAGCATCATTTATTGAATAGGGAGTCATTACCCCATTGCTTGTTTTTGTTGACTTTGTCAAAGATCAGATAGTTATAGGTATATGGCCTTATTTCTGGGCTCTGTGTTCTGTTCCATGGTCTATGTGTGCATTTTCGTACCAATATGATGCTGATTTGCATCATGTAGCCTTGTAGTATAGTTTGAAGTTAGGTAATGTGATGCCTCCAGCTTTGTTCTTTTTGCTTAGGATTGCCTTGGCTATTTGGGCTCTTTTTTGGTTTCAGATGAATTTTAAAATAGTTTTTTCTAGTGTTATGAAAAATGTCATTGATAGTTTGATAAGAATAGCATTGAATCTCTAAATTACTTTGGGCAGAATGGCCATTTAACAATATTGATTATTCCTATCCATGAGCATGGAATGTTTCTCATTTGCTTGTATCATCTCTGATTTATTTGAGCTGTGTTTTGTTATTCTCATTGTAGAGATATTTCACCTTCTTGGTTAGCTGTATTCCTAGGTATTTTATCCTTTTTGTGGCCATCGTGAATGAAATTGCCTTCCTTATTTGGCTCTCAGCTTGACTTTTGTTGCTGTTAGGAATGCTGGTGATTTTTGTACGTTGATTTTGTATCTAGAAACTTTGCTGAAGTTGTCAGCTAAAGGAGCTTTTGGGCCGAACTTTTGGGTTATCTAGATACAGAATCATGTCATCTGCCCACAGGGATAGTTTGATTTCCTCTCTTCCTATTAGGATGCCGTTTATTTTTTTCTCTTTCCTTATTGCTGTAGCCAAGGCTTCCAATACTATGTTGAACAGGAATGGTGAGAGAGGGCATCCTTGTCTTGTTCCAGTCTAAAAGGGGAATGCTTCCAGCTTTTGCACATTCGGTATGATGTTGGCTGGGAGTTTGGCGTAGATGGCTCTTATTATTTTGAGGTATTTTCCTTCAATATCTAATTAATTGAGAGTTTTAAAGATGAAGTTATAACATGAATTATTTTAACGTGTTGGGTTTTATCAAAAGCCTTTTCTGGATCTATTGAGATAATCATCTGGTTTGTGTCTTTAGTTCTATTTATGTGATGAATCACAATTATTGATTTGCATATGTGGAACTAACCTTGCATTCCAGGGGTGGCATCTTCTTGATCATAGTGGATTAGCTTTTTGATGTGCTGCTGGATTTGTTTGCAAGTATTTTATTGAGAATTTTTGCCTCAATGTTGATCAAGGATATTGGCTTGAAGTTTTTCTTCTTTTGTTGTATCTCTGCCAGGCTTCGGTATCGGGATGATGCTGGCCTCATAGAATGAGTTAGGGAGGAGTCCCTCCTCCTCAATTTTTGAAATGCCTTCTGTAGGAATGGTGTCAGCTCTTTTTATACGTCTGGTAGAATATGTCTATGAATCCATGTGGTCATGGGCTTTTTTGTTGTTGTTATTTATAAGCTATTTATTACTGATTCAAATTTGGAGTTCTTTATTGGCCTGTTCAGGGAATCAATTTCTACCTGGTTCAGTCTTGGGAGGGTGTATGTGTCCAGGAATTTATTTATCTCTTCTAGGTTTTCTAGTTTGTAGGTATAGAGTTATTCATAGTAGTTTCTGATAGTTATTTTTATTTCCATAGGGTTAGTGGTAATATTCCCTTTGTTATTTCTACTTGTGCTTATTTGGATCTTCCTCTTTTCTTCATTAGTCTAGCTAGCTGGTTGTATTCTCTAAGGTCTCAGGTTCTCAGTTGTTCATCTACACACAAAATCCTGAGAGCAGATTTAACAAGACAGTTGGTAACACAGGAAAACAAAAGCTGCCCATGGAGGTAATGCCAAAAGGCGGAATAATGTGGGAGAGTAAATTTATGGGAAGAGTATAGTTTGCTTCCATGTACCCTGGCCCTGCTGGCATCACCAGCAGGGTTGATGAGTTGATAAGTAGCTATCACCAACAAAGAATAATTTATGTCCTGCCTTTAGGCAAACAGAGGAAAGGCAGAGAGAGTTCCCTCCTTTTTAATTGTCTTCAGATTACCAATCCTCATTACTTTAGAGAGGAATATTTTGGTTTCCTTCAGTAGAAAAGATTACAAATGGGTACCCCCAAAAGATCAAGAGTCATACAAATAAATTAGTTTAATAATTCAAATTAATTTCTTATAAATGTTTGTTTCCTACCTAAAGGTATCCAGTGAGGAAAGGAATTTTGTGGTAGTTTTAAAGAACTTCAATTCTTTTTCAAATCTGATCTCAACTGGAATGCTGCTTAGTTAATGCTCTGGATGTTAACATTTTAAAGACATGGTACTACAAGATGATAGAGAGGGAGAAAAATTAAAAATAAATTAAATAAAGATATAAATTAATAAATAAATAAATTCAAAAAAATAAATAAAGATTTATATCTCCAAGAGACTAAGAAAAGCCTGCAGGTGGTTTGGGCATTTACTGGGTTTTCTGGGGAGGTTAAAGAGCCCTCTAAAAAACTAATATTTTCAAATCTTTTATCTTCGGGGCAAGAGAATTTGCTTTCATGCACCTTTCAGTTTCAAACTAACAGGAATTGGTCACAATATTTTTTAATGTTCAAATTATAAACAGTAGAAAGCAGCTGAAATTTTAAAAACATGCTATGTAATTTTAGGCAACACATACACACACACACACACACGCACGCACACACACACACTAAACAAACCATTGGTGCAAAACTGCCAATGTCTTGACCCAACCTTCGTGCTGCAAGCAGAGGGAGAGAATGGCAGTTTTTCTTTTTTTCCCCTGAAATTCAAATCTCTTACCATTAGGCCACAATGGAATCCCCATTTTGAAAAGGAGGTTTGCAAAAAATAGCCCAAATAAATTTGAGACCTTCATCCAAAGGGTGGAAAAGGTCTGGATTTTAGCAGGTCTCACCACTTACATTGAGTAATTCTCCTGGAGACAGAAGACAACAAAGGGTTCAGAGCTGGCCAAGTACCAGGTCTGGGAGGAGTGTCAGATGGCTCGGGAGGAGTCAGTCTGAATCCTGCTCACAGCACCAGCAACGTTGACCTAAAGAAATAAACTGAGGCAAGATTATTATAGGGAGTTTACTTGAGCCAAGGTTAGGGACAGCTATGCAGGATGCAATTCCAAGTTGCCTTGGGGAGTGTTTTGTATGGCCTTTGTTAAAATCAAGTTTTTAAAGACAAAAGAGGACAAACAGTAGGTTGATACAAAGTTTTCTGACAGGAATTCTTATTGGTTTGCAGAAGTAATATTGATTAGTGGTTGGCTACACATTGTTGAACTAGGGGATATGTGTTATGGCATCTAGTGGATGGCTTTTTTTTTTTTTGGAGATGGAGTCTCACTCTGTCGCCCAGGCTGGAGTGTGGTGGCTCGATCTCCACTCACGCCTCCCAGGTTCACCCCATTCTCCTGCCTCAGGCTTCTGAGTAGCTGGGACTACAGGTGCCTGCCACCACACCTGGCTAGTTTTTTTGTATTTTTAGTAGAGAACAGGTTTCACCGTGTTAGCCAGGATGGTCTCAATCTCCTGACCTCGTGATCTGCCTGCCTCTTCCTCCCAAAGTGCTGGGCAGCGTATGGCATTTTATGGCTAACTGATGTCAGTCTAGAAGCATATAACAAGGGGCATCAAGAGCTAATTATTTAGCCCAAGGGGAAAGTGACACATGTCACTCTCTGTTGTCACATGCTGTCACATTTCAATGTATCTCTGGGTCTTATAAGTAAAGGAGGCTCACATTCCTCAGATAAAAAGTTTCTTTTCTTTCTTACCCTCCTTGATTTGATGTGCTTTCTCCCCAGGGTTGAGATAATTTCCCTTCCAGGATCTCCCCACCGTTTTTGTGGGACACATCAAAGCTCATATCTAATACCTCTTAACTCTGTTGATGCTGAAGATTTTCCCACATGTGTCTAGGGACCCTTCAATCACCACTCATACCACAAATACCCATAAACTCGAAGAGTTAGAAAGGCTCAAATCTCAGGATCCAGATGGGCTCAGAGATTGTGCAAGACTCTGAACAGAAGGACATGATGAAGGCCATTTTATTCTAGTCAGATACTAAATAACATGCCAAAAGTAGGCTCCATTAATGACTAATATTTTCACTGAAAGGTACCTACAATGATTGTAAATCAGTTTTTTAGAACACATGTTCTGGCCTGACACAGTGGTTCACATCTGTAATCCCAACATTTTGGGAGACCGAGGCCTGAGGATTACTTGAGGCCAGGAGTTCAAGATAAATTAAAATAAATTAGCTAGGTATAGTGATGTGCACCTGTAGTCCCAGCTATTCAGGAGGCTGAGGCAGGAAGACAGCTTGAGCCCAGGAGGATCAAGGCTGCAGTAAGGTGTGATCGTGCCACTGGACTCCAGCATATGCAACAGAGTAAAACACTGTCTCAAAAAAACAAAAACAAAATGACACATGTTCTACATGTAAAGGTTGTACTGTATATTGAAATGGTTTTCTCTCTACTTATACTTCTTTTGTCCTATAAGAAAAATACAGTGCCACAGGAAAAAAAAACTGTAATGGACATAATTATTATTTAATTAAACTGCAGTCAATGGCTTCACATAGAAAAGCTTTAAACAAGGCCAGGCACGGTCTCACACCTGTAATCCCAGCATTTTGGGAAGCCAAGGTGGGCAGATCCCCCGAAGTCAGGAGTTCCAGACCAGCTTGGCCAATATGGAAAAACCCTATCTCTAATAAAAATACAAAAATTAGCTGGGTGTGGTGGTGCCCACCTGTAATCCTAGCTACTCAGGAGGCTGAGGCACAAGAATTGCTAGAACCCAGGAGGCAGAGGGTTGCAGTGAGCCAAGATCGTGCCCCTGTACTTCAGCCTGGGCAAGAGAGTGAGATTCTGTCTCAAACAAAAATAGAAAAAAGAAAAAAGAAGGCTTTAAAAATGAGGCCAGTAACACAGAATCTACTTATCTTAAAATAATAATATATACCACAAATATTACATGACACAATATAGAGTATTAACATATTGTTCACAATAATTCTAAAACTTTGCAGGCATTATCATTTACCTAAAAACAATAGCATTACGTAGTGTGAAACAGTTATTCCTAGATCTTGCTGTATTTCTCTTTCTGAGGTTTTCATTTTATCTCCCATATATCCAAGACTGGGCTGCAACCTGAAATACCAAACCATCTCCTTACTCCACACCAGGCAGCAACTGGAAGCCCTGCCGATGCTACTGGTAGCCCTAATAGGTCTGTTATCTCCCAACCCTCCACTCAGACCAGGAGGTTCTTGGTCTTTACTCAGTGGCAGAAAGCGAAAGAGTCACCCAGACCGGGAGGCTCTTGGCCCTCTATCAGTGGCAGAAAGCCACCCAAACACTATGGCCCTTGGTTCCTTACCAGCAGCAGTGTGTACTTCCCTCCACAAGCACACCAGCAAAATTAACACAGGAAGGTGGGAGGAGAATAGACCTAGGAAACTGCTCTCCATCCAGCGGCCTGGAACTCCCCTGCACTGTCCACCTAAAAACATCGGAACACTCAGAGAAGCATTTTCTGCCCTAGCAGGCACCATCAGCAGTGATACAGCTGACGTTCATACAAAGCCAGAAGAACAAAGCAGAACAGAATAGCATTATAAAGACTCAGAAAACTAAACAGTCATTAGAACTACAGCCCACAGAAGTGGGCCAGGTCCTGTAGGCTAAGCCTGCTAAAATAGAAGATTTAAATAGAGCTTAATATCCTAATACAATATTCAAAATGTGCAGAATACAATCTAAAATAACTTTATATTACAACTAGGAAAATCACAACTTAAAAGAGAGAAGACAATTAACAGATACCATTATCAAGATGATTCAGATATTGTAATATCTGACAAAGATTTAGAAGAAGTCACCATAAAATTGCTGTAAGTAATTATTAAGTCCTTTAAAGTAGATTTTTAAAAATTGGAAGACTTCAGCACAGAAATAGGGGTTATAACAAATGGAAAATTTAAGACTGAAAATTACAATAACTGAAAACTTGCTCAATAGTGAAGTGAAGATGAAAGAAGAATCAGTGAACTTGAAGACAGATGAATACAATGTACTCAATCTGAACAACAGAGAAAAATAGATGGAAAATAAAATGAACAGTCTAAGGGATATGAGAGTAATAATAGAAAATCCTGAATGTTCCTATGTCTTTTTTTTTTTTTTTTTTTGGACAAAGTTTTGCTCTTGTTGCCCAGGTTGAAGTGCAATGGTGTGGTCTCGGCTCACTGCAATCTGTGCCTCCGGGGTTCAAGCGATTCTCCTGCCTCAGCCTCCTGAGTAGCTGGGATTACAGTACTATCATGCCCGGCTAATTTTGTATTTTTTAAGAAGAGACGGGGTTTCTCCATGTTGGTCAGGCTGGTCTTGAACTCCCGACCTCAGGTGATCTGCCCCCCTCAGTTTCCCAAAATGCTGGGATCACAGGAGTGAACCACCGCACCCGGCCTCTATGTATTTTAAGACAACTCATTTCATAACTAAAAATGTGCCCAAAGGTTGGGCAGAGCAGCTCATGCATGTAATCCTAACACTCTGGGAGGCTAATGTGGGAGGACTGCTTGAGCCCAGGAGTTCAGGACCAGCCTAGGCAACATGACAAAACTCTGTCTCTACAAAAAATACAAAAATGAGCCAGATGTGGTGGTGCATACCGTACGTCTCAGCTACTCAGAAGGTTGAGGCAGCAGGATCACCTGAGCCCAGGAGGTTAAGACTGAGGTGAGCTGGGATCACACTACTGCACTCCAGCCTAGGTGACAGAGCAAGACTTCATCTCAAAAAAAAATTTTTTTTTAAGTGTGCCCACACAGAAAACTTAAGCTCAGAAGTCTTTAATACTGAAAAGCATCAAACGTTTAAGAAAGAAATTACACCAACAGTAAACAAATTCCTCAGAAAGTAGAAGAGGAGGAAACACTTCCCAACGTGTTTCATGAAGCCAGTATTAACATGATAGATAAAAGTAAGAAAACTACAGACCATAAATGTCTTAAAAATATTCAATAAAATATTACCAAACCAAATTCAACAAATATAAAATAACATTAAGTGGAGTGGGGTTCATTCTAATAATGAAAGGTTGGTTTAATATATGAAAATTAAACAATGAAACTAACTATATCAAGACATCACATAAGAAAAATTATAAGATTAACTCAATAGAAACACAAAAAACATATTTTCTAAATTGACATCCCTTCATTATGAAAACTCTCAGAAAATTAGCCATAGAATAAAAGTTTCTCAAACCATAATAAAGGTACCTATGAAAAAATCCTTAAATCCATCATGGAAGAAAAAAATGACTTTCTCCTTAGCTAGGGAACAAGACATAAATAGCCACTTTCTCATCACTTCTATCCAGCATTGTACTGGACGTTCTATCCAATGCAATAAATAAATAAAAATGACAAATAAAAGCATGTACATTAAAAATAAAGAAACAAAACTTTATTCTCAGAGTGATTATGTGGAAATGCTAAACGAATCTATGGAAAACCTACTAGAACTGACGAGTTTTGCAAAGATACAGAATAAAAGGCAGAATAGACTGGGCACAGTGGCTCACACCTGTAATATCAGCACTTTGGGAGGCTGAGTCAAGAGGACTGCTAGAGCCCAGAGGTTCGGGACTAGCCTCGGCAACATGGCAAAACCGTGTCACTACAAAAAATAAAAATAGTTAACCGTGGTGGTGCACATCTGTAGCCCAAGCTACTCAGGAGGCTGAAGTGGGAGAATCGATTGAACCCAGGAAGTTGAGGCTGCAGTGAGTCAAGATCCTGCCACTGCACTCCAGCCTGGGTGACACAGTGAGACCCTGTCTCAAAAAAAAAAAAAAAAAAAGAGTTGTCAGAATTAAAATTGAGTCACTTATTTTAAAACCCTGAAAAACAGAGCTGGAGAAGGTCACAAAGGGAAGGTCCTTATGCAGAACTGCCTAATAACAGCTATCACACGATCACAAAAGACTTCAAAAACCACAACATTGCACAAAGACCATTACAATCTTACACACACAAATACTTCATAAGGTCATGTGCCCAGCAACTGCTTGTCCAACTGTAACCGCCCAGTGGGTTCACCTTCCCACTGCCTAGGCAGAGCCGATTTCTCAAGACAGGGGAATTGCAACAGAGAAAGGATAATTCACACAGAGCCAGCTCTGTGGGAGACCGGAGTTTTATTATTACTCGGATCAGTATCCCCGACCATTTGGGGATCAGAATTTTTAAGGACAGCCTGGTGGGTGGAGAGAAGCCAGCAAGCAGGGAGTTCAAGTCAGAGATGAAATCACAGGGGTTGAAGTTGTCTTCTTGTGCTGAGTCAGTTCCTGGGTGGGGGCGGGTCATGAGATCAGATGAGCCAGTTTATTGATCTGGGTGGTGCTAGCTGATCCATCAAGTGCCGGGTCTGCAAAATATCTGAAGCACTGATCTTAGCAGCAGCTTAAGGAGGGTCAGAATCTTGTAGCCTCCAGCTGCGTGACTCCTAAATCATAATTTCTAATCTTGTGGCTAATCTGTTAGTCCTACAAAGTCAGTCTAGTCCCCAAGCAAGAAGGAGGCTTGCTTTGGGAAATGGCTGTTATCATTTTCATTTCAAACTGTAAACTAAGCTCCTCCCAAAGTCAGTTCAGCCCACATCCAGGAATGAATTAGGACAGGTTGGAGGCTAGAATCAAGATGGAGTTGGTTAGGTCAGATCTCTTTCACTGTCTCAGTTACGATCTTGCAACAGTGGTTTCACAGCCTGGAACTGAAACCACCCTTGTAGCCAAGAATAATTATCTCAAAATAGTTGTGTAATCCTTCTCACTTTTCCTTTAAAACCTTTGTCTTCCTTTACCTTCCTTAATACAGATGTAGTTTACTATGGCATACATATTCCCATTGCAATGGCTATTCCCAAATAAATATCATTTTCTTTTGGACAGTCTTTCTCTCTGTTTGTTATTTAGATTAACAATGATGTTCACTATCAGAAAGACTCAGTATTGTTAAGACGTTAGGTCTCCAAAAATTGATCTATAGGTTCAATGTAATCTCAGTCAAAATCATAGCATGCCTATGTGTAGATGATGACTACTCTAAAATAATTTAGAAATTCAAAGGACCTAGAAAAGCAAAACAATTTTGAAAAAAAAAAAAAGAACAAAGTTAGAGGACTCATTCTACTTGATTTCAAGTCCTATAAAGCTTCAGTGATCAAGAGAGTACTATCAGCATAAGCATAATTATTATAACTGATTAGAAATCACCACATATATAGTCAATAGATTTTCAACAAAGATAAACAGGCAATTCAGTAAGAGCATGCTTGGTTTTTTCAGTAAATGATGCTAAAAAATTAAACATTCATGAACAACACATTGCTCAATTTTCTTACACAAAGTTAACTCAAAATAAATCATAAGTTTATGTGTGGAGCTTAAACTATCTAGAAGAAATATTTTTGTCTTTATGTGTTATAAGACCTGTTTTTTTTTTTTTAATAGCTTGTCAGAGAAAATAAGTAAACCAAAATTTAACGTGGTGAATGCATATAAAAGAAATAAGAAAATAAGCAAACAAAATTTAAAACGTGCTTTATAAACATTAATTTTAAATAACTGTACAGACTAAAAGTCTGCTATATTTTCTTGGTAGATGTCTTACCAATAATTTCATTTTCTTTCATTACTCCTATAATTTGATTCAAACTTTAAAAAATCATTGTATTACCACATTACTAAAAGGTTGATTGTCACATACAAATAGATTCATTTCCTTTTTTAAGAAAAAAAACTAGAAAAAAGGGGACCATTTCTATACCTCTTGTCACTGATACGAAATACAATTTACTATTTCTCTCCAGGCTTTTAGCATTTTCTGACAAGTCACTGGAGAATCCCTCACAAAGAATTTTTTTTTAAATTCTGTAGCAGTAGCAAGTTTATACCACATCTATTATTATACATATTTTTGTATAATACTTTGCTAAGATTTTACCAAGCATCAGAAATTATATAACTCCTCAACTTTGAAGGTAAAGAAACTAAGTCCAGAAACTCTGAACAAACTTACACAGCTAGAAAATGGTAAATATGGATTAATCACGTTTTTCTAAGTAGTGTTCTACTTGCCGTGAAAATATACATAAATAATTACTAAATTCTGTGAAAGAGACTGTAGGAATTCAAAGAGAGATTAATGAGGACTAGAGAAATTAGAAAAAGCTTTTGAGAGGAAAGAGAGCTTGACTTTGAAGGAAATAAAACTATTATATTCCAAAATATGACTCCCTGGTATAATGAGTGTTTTTAATTAAAATACTTTAAAGATCAACAACAATCTTTAGAGATCAACAAGTGGAAGAGACTTGCCCTATCCACATAGAGGAAGGACTGACTCACCAATGAGAATAATTGTTTTTGTTCCCCTCCCTGTTATCTCATTATCCATTACAGGAAAGAAGACCAAAAATGTAACCACATTGAAACAGACCTTTTTCCAAGATAATAATTGTTACCAAGAATCATTTAAATTCCAAAGAGAAGACTGAGCATGGTGACTCATGCCCATAATTCCAGCACTTTGGGAGGCCAAGGCAGGCAGATCACTTGTGGTCAGGGGTTCTAGACCAGCCTGGCCAGTATGGTAAAATTCCGTCTCTACTAAAAATACAAAAATTAGCCGAGCATGATGGTGGGTGCCTATAATCCCAGCTACTCAGGAGGCTGAGGCAGGAGAATAACTTGAACCAGGGAGGCAGAAGTTGCAGTGGCCAAGATTGTGCCATTACACTTCAGCCTAGGTGACAGAGTGTTATTCAGTCTCAAAAAAAAAGAAAAAAAAAAGAAAGAAACTAAGACAACTATTTACAAGTTTATTTCTGTTCCTCAATCCAGTCATTTCCCCCTAGTAGTCATTAATTGTTCCTCAATAGAATTCCTCTTCTCCCCATCCCATAACCTGTTCTACCAGGATCCAAGTCCCTATTCTTTCTGTAATCTCAAGAAAGTATATAAACTGCTATACCCCATTGTGAAGCTGGATCTATATTTTGAAGGCTCCCATGTAAACATTTTACATAATTGATATGTCTTTTCTCTTATTGATCAAGCTGTCTCATGTCAGTGATCTTCAGCAAAGGTTTAGAAGGCCCTTGGTTCCCACAAATTTTAAATTGAAAATGCCTGAAACCACCTCTGCAAAATTATAACAGTGAGAGAACTCTAGCTCCAATTTTTTTTTTTTTTTTTTTTTTGAGATGGAGTCTTGCTCTGTCACCCAGGGTGGAGTGCAGTGGTGCAATCTCAGCTCACTGAAAGCTCTCCCTCCCAGGTTCACACCATTCTTCTGCTTCAGCCTCCCAAGTAGCTGGGACTAGAGGTGCCCACTACCATGCCCGGCTAATTTTTTTGTATTTTTAGTAGAGACGGGGTTTCACCACGTTAGCCAGGATGATCTGGATCTGCTGACCTCATGATCCACCCGCCTCAGCCTCTCAAAATTCTGGGATTACAGGCGTGAGCCACTGTGCTGGCCTGAACTGCATAAATATAATCAAAAACAAAAACCATATGATCATTTCAATAGATGCAGAAAAAGCTGCATAAAATCCAACATCCTTTCATGATCAAAATCCTTAAGAAACTAGGCACCGAAGGAACATACCTCAAAATAAAAAGCCATCTGTGACAAACCCACAGCCTACATCATACTGAATGGGCAAAAACTGGAAGCATTTCCCTTGAGAACTGGAACAAGACAAAGGTGCCCACTGTCACCACTCCTCTTTAACATAGTACTGGCAGTGCTAGCCAAAGCAATCAGGCAAGAGAAAGAAATGAAAGCCATCCAAATAAAAAAAGAAAAGTTCAAACTATCCCTTTTCACAGACAATATGATTTTATACTGAGAATACCCTAAAGAATCTGCAAAGGTTTCTGGAGCTGTTGAATGACTTCAGTAAAGTTTCAGGAAACAAAATCAATGTACATAAATCAGTAGCATTTTTATACACCAATGATGTTCAAGCTGAGAGCCAAAACAAGAATGCAATTCCATTTATATTAGCCGCAACAACCACCACCAAAATCCTAGCAATACAGCTAACTAAGAAAGTGAAACATCTCTACAAGCAGAACTGCACATCACTGCTAAAAGAAATCACAGATAACACAAACAAATGGAAAAATATTCCATGCTCATGGATTGGAAGAATCAATATTGTTAAAATGGCCATACTGCCCAAAGCAAGCTACAAATTTAACACAATTCCTATCAAGATACTAATGTCATTTTTCACAGAAGATTAAATAGAAATAACCTATTCTAACATTCATATGGAATCAAAAGAGAACCCAAATAGCCAAAGAAATCTTAAGCAAAAAGAACAAAGCCTGAGGCATCCATCAGATTACCTGACTTGAAACTACACTATAAGACTACAGTAACTGGCCAGGTGTGGTGGCTCAATCCCAGCCTGTAATCCAGCCTGTAATACCAGCACTTTGGGAGGCTGAGGTGGGCAGATCACCTGAGGTCAGGAGTTTGTGACCATCCTGACCAACATGGAAAAAACCCTGTCTCTACTAAAAATACAAAATTAGCTAGATGTGGTGGTGCATGCCTGAAATCCCAGCTACCAGGAGACTGAGGCAGGAGTATCGCTTGAACCCAGGAGGCAGAGGTTGTGGTGAGCCAAGATGGCACCACTGCACTCCAGTCTGGGCAACAAAAGCAAAACTCCATCCCCCCCAACCAAAAAATAAAAAGACTACCGTAACCAAAACAGCATAATATTGTTACAAAAACTAGATACATACACCAATGGAATAGAATAGAGAACCAAGAAATAAAGATACACCAAAAAAATGTGCAATGGGGAAAGGACTCCCTATTTAATAAATGGTGCTAGGATAGCTGCTAGCCATATGCAGAAGAATGAAACATGACCTCGACCTTTCAGCATATACAAAGTTAACTCAAGATGGACTAAAGATTTAAATGTAATACCTCAACTATAAGAATCCCAGAAGTAAACCTCAGAAACATCATTCTTGACAAGGCCTTGAGAAAGAATTTATGACTATCCTCAAAAGCAATCGCAACAAAAACAAAAGTTCACAACTGAGACCTAGTAAATTCAAGAGCTTCTGCATAGCAAAAGAAACTATAAACAGAGTAAACACACAACCTACATAATGGGAGACAATACAAACTATGCATCCAACAAAGGTCTAATATCCAGAATCTATAAGGAATTGAAATGATTGAACAAGCAGAAAACAAATAACCACATTAAAAAATGGGCAGAGGATATGAACAAACAATCCGAAAATGAAGACATAAAAGTGTCCAATGATCATATGAAAAATGCACAACACCATTAATCATCAGAAAAATGAAAATCAGATGAGATACCGAGAGGTGAAGTTGGCTGGGTTTCTGGGTCGAGTGGGGACTTGGAGAACTTTTCTGTCTAGCTAAAGGATTGTAATGCACCAATCCGTGTTCTGTGTCTAGCTAAAGGTTTGTAAATGCACCAATCAGCACTCTGTGTCTACCTACTTGGGTAGGGGACTTGGAGAACTTTTGTGTCTAACTAAAGGATTGTAAACGCACGGATCAACACTCTGTGTCTAACTAAAGGTTTGTAAATGCACCAGTCAGCACTTTGTCAAAATGGACCAAACAGCACTCTGTAAAACGGAGCAATCAGCACTCTCTAAAACGGACTAATCAACCCTCTGTAAAATGAACCAATCAGCAGGATGTGGCCAAATAAGGGAATAAAAGCAGGCCACCGGAGCCAGCAGTGGCAACCTGCTCAGATCCCCTTCCACACTGTGGAAGTTTCATTCTTTTGCTCTTCGCAATAAATTTTGCTGCTGCTCACTCTTTTGGTCCACACCGCCTTGATGAGCTGTAACACTCACCACGAAGGTTTGCAGCTTCACTCCTGAAGTCAGCGAGACCACGAACCCACCAGGAGAAATGAATAATTCCAGACATGCCACCTTTAAGAGCTGTAACACTCACTGCAAAGGTCTACAGCTTCACTCCTGAAGTCAGCAAGACCACGAACCCATCGAGAGGAATGAAAAACTTCAGAAGTGCCACCTTTATGAACTGTAACACTCACCGCAAAGGTCTGCAGCTTCACTCCTGAAGTCAGCAAGACCATGAACCCATCCAGAGGAATGAAAAACTCCAGAAGTGCCACCTTTAAGAGCTGTAACACTCACCGCAAAGGTCTGCAGCTTCACTCCTGAAGTCAGCGAGACCATGGACCCACCAGAAGGAAGAAACTCTGGACATGTCCGAACATCAGAAGGAACAAACTCTGGACACAACATCTTTACGAACTGTAAAACTCACTGCAAGAGTCTGCAGCTTCATTCTAAAACTCAGCAAGACCAAGAACCCACCAATTCCAGACATATTTTGATGACCACAAAGGCACTATCACCTTTTGCCAAGTGGTGAGACCATCGCCTACTGCCAAGTGGTGAGTACCATCAGATCCCTTTCGCTTGCTATTCTGTCCTATTTTTCCTTAGAATGCGCGGGCTAAATACCAGGCACCTGTCAGCCAGTTAAAAGTGACTAGCGTGGCTGCCGACCAAAGACACGGGTGTCAGGCTTTCTGGGGAGGCGCTCTCTAGCAACCCCTGACTCTTTGGAGTTGGGAGCATTGGTTTGCCTGGAAACAGCTTCCGCTTTTCCTGTACTTCTGGGCTGAGCTAAGGGTTGACAGAGAGGAAAGTCATTCAGCTCTGGGGTCCCGACAACAAGTTGGTTGACCCTGCGGCCATGAGCAGAACTCTCAAAGGCATGTCGCTCAAGCAAGACTTGCCCATCTCTCCTATCTATTCTGACCCTTGCTCCCTGGGTCCTAATGCCTACCAGACAAACTTCCTCTCACTTCTCTTCTCCAAGGCTAGTCCCACATCTAAAAACCACTCCCTGTCTCTGGTGCTTTTCTAGTTTCTCTTGTAAGAATGATTTCTAGTATAAACTTCAGGACTCTGTTACCTTCTTTAGGCAACCAGGCTCACCAATCGAAAAGACATAATTTTTGCCCAAAGTCCCATTGCAGTGGAGACAATCTGGATTTGTAGGATCCCCCCTCAGACAAGCTGGCCTAACAGAAGCTATTTCTGAAGTTAGGATATGGGGAGCCTCAGAAATGTTATCCTTCCTATTCACATAAGTGAGGAAAAAATGCATCACTCTTCCAACTCCAGAGATCCCTCCCCTCCTTCAGGGTATGGCCCTCCACTTCATCTTTGGGGCATAACATCTTTATAGGACATGGGTAAGGTTCCAGAAGTAACAGGAGAATGCTTAGGACTCTGACAGGTTTTCAAGAATGCATTGGTAAGGGCCACTAAATCCGATTTTTCTCAGTCCTCTTTGTGGTCTAAGAGGACAGGCAAGTGTGAAGGTTTTCAAGAATGTGTCTCTAAGGGCCACTAAATCCAACCTTCCTTGGTCCTCCTTGTGGTCTGGGAGGAAAACTAGTGTTTCTGCTGCTGTGTCAGTGAGCACAACTATTCCAATCAGCAGGGTCCAGGGACCGTTGCGGGTTCTTGGGCAGGGGTTGTTTCTGCCATTGTGTCAGTGAGTGCAACTATTCTGATCAGCAGGGTCCAGGGACCATTGCGGGTTCTTGGGCAGGGGGAGAAACAAACAAACCAAAATCACAGGCATTTTTGTCTTTCAGATGGGAAACACTCAGGTATAAACAGGCTCACCCTTGAAATGCATCCAAAACCATTGGGACCAATTTGACCCTGAAAAAGAAGCAGCTCATTTTTTTCTGCATTATGGTCTGGCCCCAATATTCTCTCTCTGCTGGGGAAAAATGGCCACCTGAGGAAAGTGTAAATTATAACACTGTCCTGCAGCTTGACCTTTTCTGTAAGAGGGAAGGCAAATGGAGTGAAATACCTTATGTCTGAGCTTTCTTTTCATTGAAGGAGAATACACAACTATGCAAAGCTTGCAATTTATATCCCACAGGAGGACCTCAGAGCTTACCCCCATATCCTAGCCTCCCTATTGCTCCTCTTCCTATTAATGATAAGCCTCCTCTAATCTCCCCTCCCCAGAAGGAAATAAGCAAGGAAATCTTCAAAGGACCACAAAAATCCCCGAGCTATCAGTTATGTAACCTTCGATCTGTACGGGGAGGGGAATTTGACTCAACCTAGGTAGACATCCCTTTCTCGCTCTCTGAATTAAAGCAGGTCAAGGCCGACCTGAGAAAGTTTTCAGATGATCCTGATAGGTACATAGATGTCCTACAGGGTCTAGGGCAAACCTTCTACCTCACTTGGAGAGATGTCATGCTACTGATGGATCAAACCCTGGCCTTTAATGAGAAGAATGCAGCTTTAGCTGCAGCCAAAGAGTTTGGAGATACTTGGTATCTTAGTCAAGTAAATGATAGAATGACAGCTGAAGATAGGGACAAATTCCCTACTGATCAGCGAGCCATCCTCAGTACGGATCCCCACTGGGACCTTGACCCAGATCATGGGGACTGGAGTCATAAACATCTGTTGACCTGTGTTCTAGAAGGACTAAGGATAATTAGGGAAAAGCCCATGAATTGAATAATTGAATTAAGAAAAGCCCATCATCATTGAATAATGATGTCCACCACAACTCATTGAAAGGAAGAAAATCCTTCTGCCTTCCTCAAGTGGCTATGGGAGGCCTTAAGAAAATATACTCTCCTATCACCTGAATCACTCAAGGGTCAATTGATTCTAAAATATAAGTTTATTATCCAATCAGCAACAGATATCAGGAGAAAGCTTCAAAATCAAGCCCTGGGCCTTTCATAAAATTTGGAGGCATTATTAAATCTGGCAACCTTGGTGTTCTACACTAGGGAAGAAGAGGAACAGGCTCAAAAGGAAAAGCGAGATCAGAGAAAGGTCGCAGCCTTAGTCATGACCCTCAGACAAACAAACCTTAGTGGTTCAGGAGGACAGAAAGTGGAGCAGGTCAATCACCCAGTAGGGCTTGTTATCAGTGTGGTTTACAAGGACACTTTTAAAAAGACTGTTCAACGAGAAGCAAGCCGCCCCTCGTCCATGTCTGCTATGCCAAGGCAATCACTGGAAGGTGCAATGCCCCAGAAGACAAAGTTTCTCTGGGTCAGAAGCCTCCAACCAGATGTTCCAACAACAGGATTGAGGGTGCCCGGGGCAAGGGCCCGCTGATATCATCACCCTCACTGAATCCCAGATACTTTTAACCATTGAGGGCCAGGAAATTGACTTTCTTCTGGACACTGGGGCAGGCTTCTCAGTGTTAAGCTCCTGTCCTGGACGACTGTCCTCAAGGTCCATTATCATCCGAGGAATCCTGGGACAGTCTGTAACCAGTTATTTCTCCCACCTCCTCAGTTGTAATTGGGAGACTTTGCTCTTTTCATATGCCTTTCTTGTTATGCCTGAAAGTCCCACATCATTATTAGGGAGGGATATATTAGCCAAAGCTGGAGCTATTATCTACATGAATATGGGGAACAAGTTATCCATTTGTTGTCCCCTGCTTGAGGAGGGAATCAACCCTGAAGTCTGGGCATTGGAAGGACAATTTGGAAGGGCAAAAAATGCCCACCCAGTCCAAATCAGGCTAAAAGACCACACCACTTTTCCTTATCAAAGGCAATATCCCTTAAGGCCTGAAGCTCATAAAGGATTACAGGATATTGTTAAACATTTAAAAGCTCAAGGCTTAGTAAGGAAATGCAGCAATCCCTGCAACACCCCAATTCTAGGAGTACAAAACTGAGTCAGTGGAGACCAGTGCAAGATCTTAGACTCATCAGTAAGGCAGTAATTCCTCTATATCCAGTTGTACCCAACTCCTATACCAGAGGAAGCAGAATGGTTCACAGTTCTGGGACATCAAGGATGCCTTCTTCTGTATTCCCCTGCACTCTGAAAGCCAGTTTCTCTTTGCCTTTGAGGATTCCATAGACCACACATCCCAACTTAAGTGGATGGTCTTGCCCCAAGGGTTTAAGGAGAGCCCTCACCTGTTTGTTCAGGCACTGGTCCAAGATCTAAGCCACTTCTCAAGTCCGGGCACTCTGGTCCTTCAGGATGTGGATGATTTACTTTTGGCTACCAGTTCGGAAGCCTCATGCCAGCAGGCTACTCTAGATGTCTTGAACTTTCTAGCTAATCAACGGTAGAAGGTATCTAGGTTGAAGGCCCAACTTTGCTTACAGCAGGTTAGATATCTAGGCCTAATCTTAGCCAGAGGGACCAGGGCCCTCACCAAGGAACAAATACAGCCTATCCTCATCCTAAGATATTAAAACAGTTGTGGGGTTCCTTGGAATAACTGGCTTTTGCCAACTATGGATTCTTGGATACAGCGAGATAGCCAGGCCCCATACACTCTAATCAAGGACACCCAGAGAGCAAATACTCATCTAGTACAATGGGAACCAGGGGCAGAAACAGCCTTCAAAACCTTAAAGCAGGCCATAGTACAAACTCCAGCTTTAAGTCTTCATGTGGGACAAAACTTCTCTTATATGTCACAGAAAGAGCAGGGATAGCTCTTGGAGTCCTTACTCAGACTAGTGGGACAACCCCACATCAGTGGCATGCCTAAGGAAATTGATGTAGTAGCAAAAGGCTGGCCTCACTGTTTACGGGTAGTTGTGGCAGTGGCTGTCTTACTGTAAGAGGCTTCAAAATAATACAAGGAAAGGATCTCACTGTCTGGACTACTCATGATGTAAATGGCATACTAGGTGCCAAAGGAAGTTTACGGCTATCAGACAATCACCTACTTAGATACCAGGTGCTAGTCCTTAAGGGACTGGTGCTTCAAATATGAACATGCGTGGCCCTCAACCCTGCCATGTTTCTCCCAGAGGATGGGGAACCAATCGAGCATGACTGCCAACAAATTATAGTCCAGACTTATGCCATCCGAGATGATCTCTTAGAAGTCCCCTTAGCTAATCCCGCCCTTAACCTATAAACCGATGGAAGTTCATTTGTGGAGAATGGGATACGAAGGGCAGGTTGTGCCATAGTTAGTGATGTAACTGTACTTGAAAGTAAGCCTCTTCCCCAGGGACCAGCAGCCAGTTGGGAGAGCTAGTGGCACTTACTCGAACCTTAGAACTGGGAAAGGGAAAAGAATAAATGTGTATATAGATAGCAAGTATGCTTATCTAATCTTACATGCCCATGCTACAATATGGAAAGAAAAGAGTTCCTAACCTCTGGGGAAACCCCAATAAATACCACAAGGAAATTATGGAGTTATTGCATGCAGTGCAAAACCCAAGGAGGTGGCAGTCTTACGCTGCTGACGTCATCAAAAGGGGAAGGAAAAGGGAGAACAGCAGCATAAGCAGCTGGCAGAGGNAGTGGTTCAGGAGGACAGAAAGTGGAGCAGGTCAATCACCCAGTAGGGCTTGTTATCAGTGTGGTTTACAAGGACACTTTTAAAAAGACTGTTCAACGAGAAGCAAGCCGCCCCCTCGTCCATGTCTGCTATGCCAAGGCAATCACTGGAAGGTGCAATGCCCCAGAAGACAAAGTTTCTCTGGGTCAGAAGCCTCCAACCAGATGTTCCAACAACAGGATTGAGGGTGCCCGGGGCAAGGGCCCGCTGATATCATCACCCTCACTGAATCCCAGATACTTTTAACCATTGAGGGCCAGGAAATTGACTTTCTTCTGGACACTGGGGCAGGCTTCTCAGTGTTAAGCTCCTGTCCTGGACGACTGTCCTCAAGGTCCATTATCATCCGAGGAATCCTGGGACAGTCTGTAACCAGTTATTTCTCCCACCTCCTCAGTTGTAATTGGGAGACTTTGCTCTTTTCATATGCCTTTCTTGTTATGCCTGAAAGTCCCACATCATTATTAGGGAGGGATATATTAGCCAAAGCTGGAGCTATTATCTACATGAATATGGGGAACAAGTTATCCATTTGTTGTCCCCTGCTTGAGGAGGGAATCAACCCTGAAGTCTGGGCATTGGAAGGACAATTTGGAAGGGCAAAAAATGCCCACCCAGTCCAAATCAGGCTAAAAGACCACACCACTTTTCCTTATCAAAGGCAATATCCCTTAAGGCCTGAAGCTCATAAAGGATTACAGGATATTGTTAAACATTTAAAAGCTCAAGGCTTAGTAAGGAAATGCAGCAATCCCTGCAACACCCCAATTCTAGGAGTACAAAAACTGAGTCAGTGGAGACCAGTGCAAGATCTTAGACTCATCAGTAAGGCAGTAATTCCTCTATATCCAGTTGTACCCAACTCCTATACCAGAGGAAGCAGAATGGTTCACAGTTCTGGGACATCAAGGATGCCTTCTTCTGTATTCCCCTGCACTCTGAAAGCCAGTTTCTCTTTGCCTTTGAGGATTCCATAGACCACACATCCCAACTTAAGTGGATGGTCTTGCCCCAAGGGTTTAAGGAGAGCCCTCACCTGTTTGTTCAGGCACTGGTCCAAGATCTAAGCCACTTCTCAAGTCCGGGCACTCTGGTCCTTCAGGATGTGGATGATTTACTTTTGGCTACCAGTTCGGAAGCCTCATGCCAGCAGGCTACTCTAGATGTCTTGAACTTTCTAGCTAATCAACGGTAGAAGGTATCTAGGTTGAAGGCCCAACTTTGCTTACAGCAGGTTAGATATCTAGGCCTAATCTTAGCCAGAGGGACCAGGGCCCTCACCAAGGAACAAATACAGCCTATCCTCATCCTAAGATATTAAAACAGTTGTGGGGGTTCCTTGGAATAACTGGCTTTTGCCAACTATGGATTCTTGGATACAGCGAGATAGCCAGGCCCCCATACACTCTAATCAAGGACACCCAGAGAGCAAATACTCATCTAGTACAATGGGAACCAGGGGCAGAAACAGCCTTCAAAACCTTAAAGCAGGCCATAGTACAAACTCCAGCTTTAAGTCTTCATGTGGGACAAAACTTCTCTTATATGTCACAGAAAGAGCAGGGATAGCTCTTGGAGTCCTTACTCAGACTAGTGGGACAACCCCACATCAGTGGCATGCCTAAGGAAATTGATGTAGTAGCAAAAGGCTGGCCTCACTGTTTACGGGTAGTTGTGGCAGTGGCTGTCTTACTGTAAGAGGCTTCAAAATAATACAAGGAAAGGATCTCACTGTCTGGACTACTCATGATGTAAATGGCATACTAGGTGCCAAAGGAAGTTTACGGCTATCAGACAATCACCTACTTAGATACCAGGTGCTAGTCCTTAAGGGACTGGTGCTTCAAATATGAACATGCGTGGCCCTCAACCCTGCCATGTTTCTCCCAGAGGATGGGGAACCAATCGAGCATGACTGCCAACAAATTATAGTCCAGACTTATGCCATCCGAGATGATCTCTTAGAAGTCCCCTTAGCTAATCCCGCCCTTAACCTATAAACCGATGGAAGTTCATTTGTGGAGAATGGGATACGAAGGGCAGGTTGTGCCATAGTTAGTGATGTAACTGTACTTGAAAGTAAGCCTCTTCCCCCAGGGACCAGCAGCCAGTTGGGAGAGCTAGTGGCACTTACTCGAACCTTAGAACTGGGAAAGGGAAAAAGAATAAATGTGTATATAGATAGCAAGTATGCTTATCTAATCTTACATGCCCATGCTACAATATGGAAAGAAAAAGAGTTCCTAACCTCTGGGGAAACCCCCAATAAATACCACAAGGAAATTATGGAGTTATTGCATGCAGTGCAAAAACCCAAGGAGGTGACAGTCTCACGCTGCTGACGTCATCACAAGGGGAAGGAAAAGGGAGAACAGCAGCATAAGCAGCTGGCAGAGGCAGCAGAAAGGAAAGAGAGAAAGAGATAGGAAGTCAGAGAAAGAGAGAAAGAGAAGAAACAGAGAGACAAAGAGAGAGAGAGAGAAAGAGAGACACAAAGTCAGAGAGAAAGAGGAAGAGACAGACAAAGAAGGAGTCAAAGAGAGAGAGACAGAGAGGAAGAGAGAGAAAGAGACAAGAAGTCAAAGAGAAAGAGAGAGATGGAAGTAGTAAAGAAAAAAGTGTACCCTATTCCTTTAAAAGTCAAGGTAAATTTAAAACCTATAATTGATAATTGAAGGTCTTCTCTGTAACCCTATAACACTCCAATACCACCTTGTTGTCAGTGTACACCAGGGCATAGCCTGAAAGCACTGAGGCCACTGACAACCCATAGCCTTCCTATCAAAAATCCTTAACTCAGCAGGTTTCCTAACAGGGGATCTAAATTTTCATTAGATCCATACGAAGGTCCAACCAGACCAAGGAGGAACTCCCTTCAGGACAGGACGATAGATGTTTCCTCCCAGGCGATTAAGGGAAAAAGACACAATGGGTATTCAGTAATTGGTAAGGAAACTCTTATAGAAGCAGAATTAGGAAAATTACCTAATAATTGATCTGCTGAAACGTGTGAGCTGTTTGCACTCAGCCAAATCTTATAGAATCAGGAAGTACTTACAAAATCAGGAAGGAGTTATCTATACCATTTCTAAGTTAATGTGGACTGAATAAGGTTTTATTAATAGCAAAGAATAATTAAACTCCCAAACTTACAAAGTTTTCAACAAAAGTAAAGTTTGCTAAAAGTTAATAGTGCAACATGCATCATCCTACTACCACACACTCTTGAAGGATTTCTCAGACGGTTTGCAAAAATAACAAAAACTGTCCTTACTTTACAATCCCAAATAGACTCTTTGGCAGCAGTGACTCTCCAAAACCGCCAAGGCCTAGACCTCCTCACTGCTGAGAAGGGAGGAGTCTGCACCTTCTTAGGGGAAGAGTGTTGATTTTCCACTAACCAGTCAGAGTGTGTAGGAGATGCCACCCGCTGTTTACAGGAAAAGGCTTCTGGAATCAGACAACACCTTTCAACCTCTTATATCAACTTCAGGAGTTGGGCAACATGGCTTCTCCCCTTTCTAGGTCCCATGGCATCCACCTTGCTCACCTTCAGGCCCTGTATTTTTAACCTCTTTGTCAGATTTGTTTCCTCTAGAATTGAGCCCATCAAGCTACAGATGGTCTTACAAATGGAACCCCAAATGAGTTCAACTGACAACTTCTACTGAGGACCCCTGGATTGGCCTCCTGGCCCTTCCACTGGCCTAAAGAGTTCCCCTCTGGAGGACACTACAAGTGCAGGGCTGCTTTTTCACCCCATCCAGCAGGAAGCAGCTAAAGCGGTCATCGGTCAAATTCCCAACAGCAGTTGTGGTGGTCCTGTTTAGAGGGGGCATTGAGAGATGAAGCTGGCTGGGCTTCTGAGTTGGGTGGGGACTTGGAGAACTTTTCTGTCTAGCTAAAGGATTGCAAATGCACCAATCCGTGCTCTGTATCTAGCTAAAGGTTTGTAAATGCACCAATCAGCACTCTGTGTCTAGCTAATTGGGTAGGGGACTTGGAGAACTTTTATGTCTAGCTAAAGCATTGTAAATGCACCAATCAGCAATCTGTTTCTAGCTAAAGATTTGTAAATGCACTAATCAGCACTCTGTCAAAAAGGACCAATCAGCACTCTGTAAAATGGACATACCAGCACTCTGTAAAATGGACCAATCAGCTCTCTGTAAAATGAACCAATCAGCAGAATGTGGGCAGGGCCAAATAAGGGAATAAAAGCAGGCCACCCAAGCCAGCAGCAGCAACCGGCTTGAGTCCCCTTTCTTTCTGTGGAAGCTTTGTTCTTTCCCTCTTTGCAATAAATCTTGCTGCTGCTCACTCTTTGTGTCCACGCTGCCTTTATGAGCTGTAACACTCACCGCGAAGGTCTGCAGCTTCACTCCTGAAGTCAGCAGGACCATGGACCCACCAGAAGGAAGAAATTCAGGACATGTCGGAACATCAGAAGGAACAAACTCCAGACACACCTCTTTAAGAACTGTAACACTCACCGTGAGGGTCTGCAGCTTCATTCTTGAAGTCAGTGAGACCAAGAACCAATTCCGGACACAATTCCGGACACAATAACATCTCACACCATTCAAAATGTCTCTTGTTAAAATGTTCAAAAACAACAGATGCTGGCAAGGCTATGGAAAAAAGGGAATGCTTATATACTATTGGTGAGAATGCAAATTAGTTCAGCCTTTATGGAAAGCAGTTTAGAGATTTGTCAAGGAACTTAAAATAGAACTACCATTTGACCCTGCAATGCCATTACTGGGTACATATCTGAAAGAAAGTAAATCATTCAATCAAAAAGAGACATGCAGGCACATGTTCAATGCAGCACTATTCACAATAGCAAAGATAAGGAATCGATATAGATGCCCATCAACAGTAGACTGAATAAAGAAAATGTGGTACATATACTCTCTGGAATGCTATGCAGCCATTAAAAAGTGAAATAATATCCTCTGTAGCAAAATAGATGTTGCTGGAGGCCATGATCATAAGTGAATTAATGCAGGAACAGAAAACCAACACCACATATTCTCACTTATAAATGAGAGCTAAACAATAGGTACACATAGACCTAAAGATGGCAACAACAGAAACTGGAGACTACTACAGGGAAGGGGCAGAGTGGGGAAGGGTTGAAAACCTAATCACTGGATACTAGGCTCAGTACTTGCTTGATGGGATCAATCATACCAAAAATTTCAGCATCATTCAATACACCCGTGTAATAAACATGCACATGTACCCCCTAAATGCGAAATAAATGTCAAAATTATAAAATTAAAATAAAGGCTGGGCACAGTGGCTTATGCCTGTAGTCCCAGCACTTTGGCAGGCCAAGGTAAGAGGATCGCTTGAACCCAGGAGTTAGAGCCCAGCCTGGGCAAGATGATAAGATCACATTTCTACAAAAAATAACAAAATTACCTGGATGTTGTGGTGCATGCCTGTGGTCCCAGCTACATGGGAGGCTGAGACAGAAGGATTGCTTGAGCCCAGGAGGATGAGACCATAGTGAGATGTGTTTGTGCCACTGCACTCCAGCCTGGGTGACGGAGCAAGACCCTGTCTCAAAAAAAATTTTTTAATGAGATAAAATAAAATAAATAAAAAGTTAAAATGTACAACAAAATGAAACAGATTGCTAGGCACCAAATCCAGGGTTTCTAATTTAGTAGGTCTTGGGTGGGCCCCAAGATTATACAACTTCCCAGGAGCTGCTGATGCTTCTGGCCTAGGTATTATATTTATGTAACAACTCTGGATTAACCAGACTTCCCTAGGTTAGTTTGTGAACAGCTTGACTATCTCTACTGGGCTCTTTGCTGACTCCAAACTGTAGTTGGTTGAATTGAATATCTAAATGAGAAATATCAAATGATATAAAATTCAAATTTTAGACTTTCTTTTATTTAATGTGATTTAATTCTGAAATTTTTCACACACAATATTATTTGTCAGCCATCCTTTTGTTTTTTATAATTTTAAATTAAAATGGAAGTGAACTTTCATGTTTATATGTTTAGAAAAGGAAAGAGGATATTTTTATAATTTCTGTTATCTCCCAACCAATACTTATCAAGTAGAAGAGGGAAATAGTGACTTTGTAATGGAGAAACCTAGCAGAGACCACAATAAATTAAATTAAGGTGAGTAAATTTAGTATCAACAGTAATGCATTAAGAAGGACCCAGAATCATTTCTGTAGCATTTCTGTAAAAAAACACATAACCTGGATTTAATCGTGAGGACATATCAGACAAATTCAAACACAAATCCACTGGCTTTTACTGTTCAAAGTATTCAGGGTCATAAACGACAAGGAAATATTAAAGGAATGTCTCAGATTAAAAGACATTTAAAAACTAAATGCATTGTGTAATTTTGAATTGGCTATGACCAGAAAAGGACATTAATGGCACAACTTACTAAATTTGAATAGATCTGTAGATTAGTTAGCAGTATTGTCAGAGGTGTGTGAGCCAAAGAAACTCCATCTTGAATAGGAGCTACGTAAAATGAGGCTGAAACCTACTGGGTTGCATTTCCGGAAGGTTAAGGTATTCTAAGTCACAGGATGAGACAGGAGGTCAGCACAAGATATAGGTCATGAATTGGCCAGGCACGGTGGCTCAAGCCTGTAATCCCAGCACTTTGGGAGGCCGAGACAGGCAGATCACGAGGTCAGGAGATCGAAACCATCCTGGCTAACACGGTGAAACCCCGTCTCTACCAAAAAATACGAAAAACTAGCCAGGCGAGGTGGTGGGTGCCTGTAATCCCAGCTACTCTGGACGCTGAGGCAGGAGAATGGCGTAAACCCGGGAGGCGGAGCTTGCAGTGAGCTGAGATCCGGCCACTGCGCTCCAGCCCCAGCGACAGAGCAAGACTCCGTCTCAAAAAAAAAAAAAAAAAAAAGATACAGGTCATGAAGATCTACAGTAAAGAATCCAGCTAAATCTCACCAAACCAAGATGCCCAAAAGACTGACCCCTGGTCATCCTGCTACTACACTTCCACCAGCACCATGACAGTTTACAAATGCCATGTCAACGTCAGGAAGTTACCCTTTATGGTCTAAAAAAGGGAGGCATGAATAGTACACCCCTTGTTTAACCTATTATCAAGAACTAACTATAAAAAATGGGAAACCAGCAGCCCTCAACGTTGCTCTATGGAATAGCCACTCTTTTATTCCTCTATTTTCCTATAAAACTTGCTTTTACTTTGTACTGTGGACTCACCCAGAATTCTTTCTTGCATGACATCCAAGAACCCTCTCTTGGGGTCTGGATCAGGACCCCTTTCTTCTAACAGTGTTATATTGTGAAAATTGTCAGAAACAAAATGTCATCACTTGTGTTAAAAGCCCTGACAAACATAGCCAGAGAAGGTCATAAAGAGAGGAGAGTCCCTGATAACAAGAACTATAACAAAAGAGTTCAAAACCCACAACCTTACACAAAGGCCATCACAATCTTCACAAAAAATTACTTCTGTGAGGACATCTGCCCAGAAAATGCCTGTGCAGGCAACCTACAGAATGGGAGAAAATTTCTGCAATCTACCCATCTGACAAAGGGCTAATATCCAGAATCAACAAAGAACTTAAACACATTTACAAGAAAAGATCAAACAACCCCATCAAAAAGTGGGCAAAGGATATGAACAGACACTTTTCAAAAGAAGACACTTATGCAGCCAACAGACACATCTGTTGGTCATCAGATAAATGCAAATCAAAAACCACAATGAGATATTATCTCACTCTAGTTAGAACGATGATCATTAAAAAGTTAGGAAACAACAGATGCTGGAGAGGATGTGGAGAAATAGGAATGTTTTTACACTGTTGGTGGGAGTGTAAACTAGTTCAACGATTGTGGAAGAAAGGATCTAGAACTGGAAATACCATCTGACCCAGCTATCCCATTACTGGGTATATACCCAAAGGATTATAAGTCATGCTACTATAAAGACATATGCACACAAATGTTTATTGCAGCACTATTCACAATAGCAAAGACTTGGAACCTGTTTGTTATGTTAATATTAATTAACCTTAATATTAATTTGCCAGGTTTTATAACTCTATTGTGGTTATGTAAAATGCTAGCATTTGGGGATGCTTGGTGAATAACACTGTAATAGGAAATAAATTTTTTTAGGCTGGGAGCAGTGGCTAATGCCTATAATCCCAGCACTTTGGGAGGCCGAGGTAGGTGAATCCCAAGGTCAGGAATTCGAGACCAGCTTGGCCAATATGGTGAACCCTGTCTCTACAAAAATACAAAAATTAGCCAGGCATGGTGGCACATGCCTGTAATCCCAGCTACCCAGGAGGCTGAGGCAGAAGGATTGCTTGAACCTGGGAAGCAGAGGTTGCAGTGAGCCAAGATCGCACCATTGCACTCCAGCCTGGGCAACAGAGTGAGACTCCATCTCAAAAAAGAAAAGAAAATTAAACAGAATTTTTTTCTAGTGCAAAAAGGGAAGGACTCCCTTTCCCTATCCTTTCCCTTCAGAGCATTTTCTTTGGAAAACTTGTAAATTATTTTACTATCCCTTTGAAATGTAGACAATCCTTTTTAAAACCTAAATACCTTGAGGAATCACCACAGTGTCTTCCACAATGGTTGAACTGGTTTACAGTCCCACCAACAGTGTAAAAGTGTTTCTATTTCTCCACATCCTCTCCAGCACCTATTGTTTCCTGACTTTTTAATGCTCGCCATTCTAAGTGGTGTGAGATGGTATCTCATTGTGGTTTTGATTTGCATTTCTCT
>NW_016816502.1:2425366-2444410 GCF_001698545.2 Rhinopithecus bieti | reverse complement strand
TGTACCCTGGAACTTAAAGTATAATAAAAAATATAAAATATAAAATAAAACCTAAATACCTAAATAAGCCTTTTTCCAGCTTTATAACTCAGGAATGTCTTTATCAAATACCTGGGGACATCTAGGAGCCTAACTTTAGCTGGAGGCACTTTGAGCATTACCAGCTGTCATAAAAATATGTTGTTTATTTTCCCTTCGGATAAAGCCAATTAGCAAGCACGGAGAGTCATTACAATGACCAGGTGAATTTAGATTGAACAATATGCAACAAATGGTGCAGTCAAGTCCTCTTACTTGAGTACCAGTTATTGCTTATCTTGAGAACGTGTAAATAATGAATTGTATCTGGGTGAAAATTCTTTTTGTCTTTGCAATTGTTTTATCAGATTGCCTCTAATGCACATCACATTCTGTTGCTTATTCAATTATAAAACTGTTTTTCTCTTCTGTCATTGGAGAGAGGTTTTCTGAGGTTTTCTGAGTTGGGAGGAGGCTTTGTATTGAATTCAATTTTCTCAATGATTCTGGTGAAGAGGGCAGAACATCTGACAGTTCCTGAATTGAGCAGACCAGCTGAAGGTCTGTGGCCATACAAAAGTCAGGTAAGAGATCATGAATTATAAAAGTCTTCATTCTAGCTCTCTGCTCTTTTGCGACACTAGCCAGATGGAACACCCTCTCCAAATTCAAGATTTTGCTATTGAATAAGCATTCGTAAATCATGAAGGATCTAAAATCCTATCAGGGTCACCATATGGTTGGAAAGTATAAGAAGCCAGGGATATTGCTTATGGGTCTTCCTCTTAAAGAACTTCTATCACATTTGTAATGGGCACATGAGATTCCAGTCTACTGGCCTGAGGGCAGATCTTCTGATGTGGTTAAATTAATAGATTTGCAAGGGTTCTTTGACAGGCATCATGCCAAGCAAATGAATTACTAGAATGAAAACATCCTAAGAAAAAAAATTAAAACAATTTAGATAATGAAAAGACTCAGAAAAACAGAAGAAAAAACATAAGAATTAAAGGCGTTTTCACTTTCATAGACCCTCCCTCCTCTCTTCTCGACTACCCTGTTTCCTCTGCTCTCCCTGCAAACTCTTAGTCCATGATTCAACCTGACTCTGGGGAAGGTGAGGGAAGGAATGATCTTTAGTCAGTGGTTTCTTTCATTAGTAGATTCCTCTGTAAAGAGTAGTGAAGTCAAAGTCCCTCTAACTACTTTAGCTGGGAATGAATTACCGGCTTTGTTTGAGGACACAGGTTTGTGTGGTTGGCATTCTAACCCTGAGTTAATTTTATTTCTTAGTCCAGATTCCATCTCCAGGTGTTCCTCCTCATCACACACCATATAGCTGGGAAGCAAGCATGCTAAAGAAACCCGATCAGGAAATAATGCAAAATTTAGACATATGTGTCCCCATATGAAGGCAATGGAATGGAGATTGGCTGCATTAGTCACTTGGAAAAAGGTACACAAAAAGGTAGGCTGGTGAATGTCAACACATGAAGGGAGACCAAAGTGCCACATAATTTACACTTTTCTTGTCTCAACTGAAGAAAATTGGCCCTTCCTGTTTAGGTTGCCTGCAAAACTGATATCAATGAGAAGCTATCAAGGACTCCTGAGTAATTCACACGCCTTTCTCATCAACTGTTATTACTCTTTTGAAGACTTCTTTATGTTTCTAAAATTTGCAGAAAACAGCATGTCTTCAGTTTACAGCCCCACACAGGAAGCTGTGCACTGGCTACCGCCTGGAATTCTGCAACCTGCAGACTGCTTCTTTGAGGCGGCAAGTACATCAAGGAGTATGGTGGCCAAGGGAGGCTGGCTCTCTACCATCTTCTCACTACATGGAAGATGTGAGAGCACTAGAGACTCATCAGAACGGATTGCTGACATACTGACCATACTTGAGGTATTTCAGCTAATGGTGAGCTGGAAGGAATTGCTACAGTGTATCTAGAAAATGGGTGAATACCCACTGATTTCCATCAGTGGTGTCTTGAGACTTTCTGAAAAATTATTGACATGGTTGCAAGGCCAGATGAAAATCACTCTCTGGCCCTAATCACCTTTTTCTTGACTCTTGCTGATTTTCCAAACACAAGTTAGGGAAAAAGTGGTAGCATGACAAAAACAGTCTATTACTCAAATCTTAACAATGGCTACTTAGTTTGGGGGGATAATCTAGAGAAAGATAGAGAAGAAAAAAATAAATAAAATAATAAATTAAGAGGAATTAAAAGGAACAACCCGTATTCTGGAAAAACTATTAAGAGAAGAAACAGATGAGAGGAAATACAGTATTATTGCAAGAAGCTAGGATGTCAGAAGAGGATTCTGGAAGACGCAGGAATTGTAGGAATACAGGAAGTATGAACGTCTGGAGACTAGGAAATAATTGTCAAAGGACTTAAAATGAACTGGCTTAGGGGATCTTGGAAGTGGGAACTGGTGTTACTTATTCTACAATTTCCTTGGGCATTTCGTGCTTCTATTTGGTGATAAAGACAGGATGTTGGTATTTGGGATCCATCTTGTTCCTATTCCTCCACGGTTCCCCTACAGATAGACTATATAACTTAAGAGCATATTTTCTTACTTTTTTTCTGATTTCCTGTATCCACTGGGGAGAAACCCGCTGTGCAATTTTAAAACTACCACATTCTGTACCTCCAGACTGAGTGTATGTGGGACGCGATGGGGCGGATAAAAGCATTTGATTTGATTACTATATGCCTTTGAAAGAAAAAGGGTATGGCAGAGGGTGGCAGTCTCAGACCACGCTGGAAAAGTATACTGAGCTGACCAGATCCATTCCCTGCTTGGCCCTAGAACTCAATTAAAATGAATAAAACTGGTTATAAAAGAATCAAAACAATAAGGGATAATTACAAAGGGCACTAATCCCATGATACCCCCATACTTCCATTAAAGACGTCAGGTAAATTTGATAAAGATGGTTGATCTCTATATAGCTTTCTATAAAATTTCAGGAAAGTAAATGAATTTGCTGTTCTATTAATCTCTGTATCCCCAACCTGGCAATTATTCTGACTTCTGACTTTGGTACCATTGTCTGAAAATGTTTTCTCTAGAACTGGTCTACACTTTCCCTTCCTCCCTTCCCTTCCTTCCTTCCTTCTCCTTCCTTTCCTTCTCTCTCTCCTCTCTCTCTCTCTCTCTCTCTCTCTCTCCCGGACAAATAGGGATTCTCTGAGCCAAAATTGCTCATTAGAGGAATCCTACATTCTGCAGAAATGGGATGACAGTAGTCCTCCACTATGCTTAGTCCTCTGCCAGGAACAGTCCTAGAGAAGTGTAGTCATAACTAGAATATGGTAGTAGATGCAGAGGGGCAACTGCTGTGGTTGGTTCTGTTAAAGAGGTCTGAGTGGTACATTTCCATAGCTGCCACATAATGAGATACTTTTTAACAATAGAAGTAATGAACCTCTAATCTACACAACCACATGAATAGGTCTCAAAAAGATTATGTTGTGCCAAAGAGATCAGATACAAAAGAGTGCATGACACCATTTATATAACATGACACCATTTATATAAAATTCTAGATAATTCCTACAGTTCAGTAGCAGATCAGTGGGTGCCTAGGGCCAGGGAAGAGGGGTAAGGATTACCTGGACACGGGCATAAGGAAACTGTCTGAAGTAACAGAAATGTTCTGTTAAATGTGATGGTGGTTACACTCTTTGTATATTTGCCAAATTCATAGAACTTAAAATTGATGCATTTTCTTGTTATGTGAATTATACCTTAATAAAGCTGACTTCTTAAAACAACCTACCTTCTCAATAAGCTGTTGCTACTACCATGTTTTAAACTTTTTTTAAACTTAATTTTTTCCTAATATTTCTACTGTTTTGGCATGTTTTCATTTTATTATGAAAGATGATTAACATTCAGAAGATTATGTAAAATGTGTACTCATTGAAAAATGCTACTACTAATAATAAAACAAACACTACATATCCACCACCCAGGATAAAAGGAGAAAGCATTGCTGATGCCCTCGAAGGTTCATTCGCCTCCCCACTTCCTCTCCCTTCATATAGGTTCATATAACTCTCTTAGTTCTGTACCATACATGTTAGAAGCCCTGGAATTCTGTCTCCTCCTCACTTCTTCTGTTTAGACCTTTCTGCATGATGTTATCTAGCTTTTTGTTTTCAGAGATTATCTATATGCTGATCCATCTTCTAAAAATCCAAATGTTTTATGGCAAAAGTAAATTTTGCCTGCTATAGTGAAACTTCACATAGCCCTTATTTTCTCATAAGTGCCCATGAGGGGACGTTTCATTCCCATTAATTCAGAGTAAACTGAGTTACTGGCAGCTTAAAATTCAATATCTTTTGGGTAACCACTCAGTCAAGTTAGGATTTTCCTTCTCTGAATTTTCCTTGCTTTATCATCAAGCGATACTCTGTGTTCTGTGTTAGCAGACAAGGTATTAACATCTGCTCTATGGCAACCTCTACCAAGACTTACTTATTCCTATCATATTGATCCCTAGTGCCAAGAAATATATCTACTAAAATAATCAGTGTATTTCCTCTTTCCTATTCCTTTTCTTCAAAGCTTCCTAGTTCTTGAAAAGTCTGGAACTTGTATGAAAGCGAAATTGTAGAAACTTAAGATTATCTGTTCGACACTATTACGAGCTTCCAGTTTAGTTTGTATTAAAACTTCTAGTCATTGACAGTCTTGAATAAATTAGGCCTACAAGATCATAAATCAATTATGCCTATTAATATTATAAATCAATTAAACACTGAGGCATTTCTGAAAAACTTTAGACACCAATTGTGGGTCCTCACCCTATACAGAGCAAACTCACAGATTTCAGAAACCTGTTTTTCTACTCTTTTCATCACTATTTTTGGCATAACATTTTCCAGCAAATTATAAAGATAATACAACTAAAAGGTGAACTAGTTGACAGCTTTGATTATTCAATTCATCAACAAATGCTGAGTAATGTCAAGGGGCCAAAATTGGAGTATTCCCTTTTTGTTATAATGAATAATATTTTTTTTGATGACTGAAGCCAAATTTTACTCAACTCTGTCCTTCTACAGGTTCTTGGAATAGCCTCCTGTTTATAGAAACACACACACATGTAAGTTGAACTAAGCCAATTTAACAGGTAGAGGTTTCAAAGTGAACTCTTAACTCTACAATTTGTAAGATTTATTCTTAGGATACCAAAATACAGATCAAAAAGTCACTTGGTGAACGGGCATGGTGGCTCACGCCTGTAATCCCAGCACTCTGGGAGGCGGAGACAGGTGAATCACCTGAGGTCAGAAGTTCCAGACCAGCCTGGCTAACGTGGTGAAACTCTGTCTCTACTAAAAATACACACACAATAGAAAATTAACTCTGTGTGGTGGCACATGCCTGTGATCCTGGCTACTTGGGACGCTGGGGCAGGAGAATTGCTTGAACCCGGGAGGTGGAGGTTGCAGTGAGCTAAGATCACACCACTGCTCTCTAGCCTGGATGACAGAGCAAGACTCCGTCTCAAAAAAAAAAAAAAAAAGCCACTTGGTAATATCCGTAGTTATGAATTTTTATAACTCATAACAATGAACTTTCCCAAGCTGATTATGCCCTTTACTCAGCCTGGTTTGGCACCTTCTCTTTCAGAATACGTCAATGCCTCTTTTGCATATAGACTCATTCATTCCTTCAGGAAAGCAGACCTTGAAACTCTTTGTAACACATCATGGCTTCTGGTGTCCAATCGGGGGGTAGGCAAACATATAACACAAGATAATTCACATTACTGTTTTTCTTAGGAACTAATCAAAGTAAAACACTGAAAATCTATTATTGAAAATTTTAGGTTTTTCATCTTATAAAATATGTTGTGATTGAAATAAATATTAAATGAACCACTGAGAGGCAGTATAGTCCCCAAAATTATTTTTTCTTCTCACGAAAAGACAGGCATACTTTGAAACCAAAGCGTACCAATATTGCCGTCAAAGATTTTAATGTACGTAAGAGACAAGAAAATCACCAGTCATATCTCATTCTCACTTTTTCTATTTCTATCACCACCAGAAAACTAGCATTTTAGAAACAGAAACTTGAAACTAGCAAATTGATAAGCTACAGTTTAGAAGAATAAGTTTTCACAGCAAGATCATAAAATGTATTTATATTTTTATGGGAACAGTAAGGAAGTGAATCTAAAGATCCATTTGTTAGGGATCTTATTTTAACCAAGTGTCTAATTTTGGTAAGTAATTTTACTGAAACAAATTCAGTGGAAAAATTCAGAAGCAAGGATTAAATGATCCACTGTGAAGGTGTAAGACAGATTTGTAAAACTAAACAAAAGCAAACTCATAGTAAAATATTTCAGTTGCACCAATAGAACTTTTTTGGTTCCTGCTCCATCTGCAGATGATACTAGCCCCTCACTGTGCCACACACCATGTGACCTCTGTGGAAAACAAACAAACACACAAAAAAGCAGAACACATGCATTTTACAAAATAAATATTTTCTCTTGCAATGTTTTGCAGAAAATGTCCAGGTTTCAGAATAACTGGTTATCTGAAAAGATATATATATATAGAGAGAAGGTACTTAAAGTAAAAACCCATAAAGAAACAAAAAATGTTACCAAAGTTAGTCTGCTCAAGGTTGGAAAATAACAATTCATTCACTTGATTTTTATATCTGCAAGGGTCAAAGGTCATCATGTGTCTCTAGTTATCAGTATTTCAAAAATCAGAGAGGTAGCAACTTAAGAAAGGGCTCAAGACTTCACCTACTGAGGAATTAGTGCTCTGTGGGATGTTTTGCTCTTTAAAGTTTATCTGAGGACATAAAGTGTGTTTCTTCCCAACTGTTATCTGAGGTGTTTAACCACAATGGCAGCAGGACAAGGTGTCCATTTTGTTCAGTCAGTATCTGTTTCTGGTCATTTCGTCTCCAAAGTGAAGGTTTAATCACATAAATTTGTTTAGCTATTTTCTAATTTAGTATCACTAATTTGATGTTTCATTTATTTAGTTGGTTTTAGTTCTTCGAAAATGTCCTTGTTGATACGGTTAACAAAACTAAATCCATAGGAAACTACAATTTCATATTTTATTTCTCGCTGGAGTGTCTGTAAAGCTGCCAAGGTCACAGCCTTCTTGCCAGAAGTACTTTCATTACCCTTATAAATGTATGTATTCCAAGGATAGTATTTAGGCAACATCCAATACACTCCTACTAAGTTTTGCCTGAAGTACTTATAAATGTAGAGATATTTCTCTTCTTTCAAGATTCCCCAAAGTGCCCATGTTCCTGCCCTACCGGAAGTGATATTCTTTCCCACCTGGTAAGTCTGAGATCTATAAATTGTAGAGCAGTCACCAGGGAGTACACAGTAGCCTCAAGAAGAACATCCCCTGCTCTTCAATATTGGACTTGGCATGCCTCATTTAACAAAATTTATCTTTAGCTGTGGCACTTCTGTAACATTCATGGTTACAAATTTGATTTGTTCAATTATATCCTGTAAAGAAGAAAGATTTCTGTTGAAACTATGCAAATAACCACATTGTAATAAAAAGCAACAGGACACGTTGGAGGCATTTTGCCTAATGTTTAACTATTGTTCTGAGCAGTTTGGTCAACACAACCATAATATCTTTTCTTAGTTTGGCAAAATCATCTTCCTTAAAATTTTCCAATGATTTATTACTTATTTTGTATATTAAGGTATTTTTTAAACTTCTTTTGAATTCTAAGGTGTCAATTGAAAAGATAACATTTAAAGAGTTTTCCAGTTTGTAGATGTATACTTAGTCTGTTAACATCAATAGATGAAGAAGAAAAAAAAGATGGGTGTTGTTACATTTCAAATAAAAACTAAAACATCAACCACAACTTAATTTTCTCATCAGTGTCATTCAGACTGAGGTAATTACTTCGTACTCATTTTATCTTGAGTTATTTCACAACATCAACTGTATTTGCACCAAGAGTGTTAGAAATCCTCAGTCTGCTCATGGGGGAGGAAGCCTGTGCACCTAAGGCTATTCCAGGCAAAACCCATTGTTAAGAGCATGCAGTAAAATCCTTTACTGAAGTCATCGTCCTTTTGATATTTCTTCTAGAATACTCTGAATCTTGTAGCAGAGGACTTTACGCAAGTGTGAAGGAAAAGTAGAACCACTTTTACTTACAGGACTGAAAACTCTTGGTGATTTCATTACAATAATGAACAAAATCAGAATGGGGAACAATGAAGTTCTGCACTGAAGTTTCAGATGAATAAATATTTTAAGAAAGTAGTACATGATTACTCTAAATATAAGAATATATTATTGATGAAGTTACTGATGAGTTTGTAAGGTCCTTTAATTTATCCTATAAAATATGTGTTACGATTGTCGCAATTGGCAAGCGATTTTAAGCTTAAAAGGTAACTCTGTTTCAAATCAGCTTAGTTATTCTGGCAGTCGTCATGCATTACCTTAAATGTTCCTATTCATTTGCACAAAAGTACACATTTACTGAAATATATTCATTTTGTATATAATTACCATAGGAGAGATCAGCTTTCCTTTTTGATTTGTCAGGCCTTCTTTTATCTTGAGTTTGGCAAACAGAACAGTCTTGACAGTAGTGTTAAGCTAATTAAAATGATGGCACAATCATATATACATATACAATCATTTTTCTTATTCCTCCTTTTATGAAGAGAAGGTAGTCTTTTGGGGTAAAGAACATATCGAGAGTTATTATTATTCTGGTTTTGAGCCCAAATTTATCGCTCAAAAGGAGTCTATATATAAGTTCTAACAGTTTAAAAGACAATAAATGGTTGTAAGAAAGAGTCAAAATTTTGATTTAGGTTGAAAATCCAACTCAGCAGTAAGTAACAAATATTAGAATCTTTAGCCGTTTGAGACTTCAAATTTCGTTAAAAATTGATTCAAAAGCATGAAAAAAGCACACACCCACACCAAACACATACACACACAAACAGGCTCTTAAGTGAGAGTGTTTTAGTAATTATAACCACTTTTGCTATCCAGGAATAAAATAATGTAATGTTCTTGTTAACAGCAGACTATATATTCAAAGATTAATTTTTCTTTCAACTATTTATCTTCTTCATCATCTGTAAGCTTCCTTTAATCATTTTAAAATCTTGATACATATTTTTAGCCACACATTAATGCACATACAGTTAAAGGTTAGTCTTAAATTATCTCAGAATGAAAATTGCTCTTTTCCCCTCTCTGTGGCAAGTGATGCTTCATTAAAGAGGCAAAGAACAAGGGCCAGGTTTTTCTTCTCACCCTAGAGACAGAAAAGAAAGCACTATCACAGAGAGAATCCACTATAATTTTTGGTCCTGGAAAGACCAAACTTAAAGTTCCTGGGTAAATGTAACTTCCCCTTCTAAAATGAATACAGCAGGCTTACATTTGTTTAATCGATCAGATGAAAAAAACTGTGGCCTAGAGAAGACAAGTGCCACTTAGGCCAATTTTTTTAAAAACATTCATCCTGCTTTGAAATGGTGAGAATCAAAGGTTGCATACAGGTGCCTAGTAATAACCCCCTGTTTAATGAGCTGACTGTTAAGGAATTAATGATCTACTTAAATATCTCCAGGAAAAGATGAAGAACACTTACTTTGAACAGTTCTTATACATCAGATCACATAAGCATTGTGTCCTTTGAAATCCTAAGAGGTAGAAAAAACTGAAATTAGCAAGAATGTTTAAGGAAAATTAAAGGAACTTTAAGAGTAGAAGTTTCAAACTTGCTATTTACAGGCTGTATACTTTGTTGACTAGCCATACTTTCTCTTAAAAACATCTCTACCATAATTTTTGTAACTGCTAAGGTTGAAAGGAAAACAGGAGAAAAACATGTGACTGATTGTCTCATGCAGTTGGGCATGCCCTATACAATTAGATTCCTGCCTATCTGCAACACTACAAGTATATATTTTAAAATAAAAAATATTCCTGGAAGTTCCAGCATACTATTCAGAATAAGCTAGGTTGTGTCAGAAATTAAGGTATATATGTCACCATTTCATGGTAATTTTTAGGATATAAACAACATTCTATTCCTTAGGAGAAAAAAATGAGGGAGTGGGATCTTAACCATAGATTTGTTGAAAGGATGGTTATTCTGCAGAAAAGCCCTTTTAACATGACTTGTTTTAATAGAGAATATTTAAATGGCACCAAAATATTTAAAAGGCTACCCAAAAGGTTTTAATGCAAAAGAGAATGGTTTCTTTTCTTTTTTGAAAAAAAAAAAAATCTTTTATTAATTACAGGATTAAGACTTGCACAATTGGAAACAAATGACTTTATTTCATAAACCATCTTTTGAATAAACACACAACTCCAAAACAGAAACATAAACCCAGGTTAAATATCTCATGATTTTGAGATAGGCCTAAGCCAAACTATCTTTCACCAAAAGAACTTCACTTACAAATGCCAAAGCTATGTACTAGGTAGAAAGTAATAATCTCTGTGGACCCCCAAGTTATCCAATTTCTTTGTATGTTACATTATTGTACACTCATAAAGTAGTGTTTTCAAAGTTGCATAGCTATTTTTAAGACACCCCTAAATCAGAGGGGATCCTATAGGATAGAAACAAAGCTGGATTCCTTTGAACAAAACAAATAAATATTCTATAACGAAGTGATTTTATATCGAAGTATCTGGACTCTAAACACGCGTAGTCTTAATTTGTAGTAGTCTTAATTAAATTCTAATTTAAGTAAATATTGTTTACTATTATACAAATAGCAAAACTTGCAAACATCTATCTTCATGATTTTATACTTTCAGATTGGGCTAATTGGGAACCCAAGAAAAATCTTAATATGGGACTTTCAGGAGCATGAATAAAGACAGGGGGTCAGAGGATGCTCAGGTGATCTCAACAGAGCTTCATCACAGGAAATAAATAGCGTTAACTGTCCTGCTCACAGGAAAAAAAAAAAAAAAAAAAAGCTCTCATAAAAGTATAATGTATTTAATCCTTAAATATCTCTGTGTGTGCCCACGCATAAAACTTTCTACCTTTGTCAACTTAAAAAGTCTAAAAGTGATTTACAATAACTAACTCATGAACAATTGAACATCCCTGGTATCTTAACTGTGATCTTGAAATATCATTTCAAACCAGAAGTTCTTGAAAAATGACTGTTTCCAATCCAAGTAATGTATTAGTTGAGCCTAGAACACCTTGTCTTACTAGACAGTAAGGAAAATATTAAATACTACAAGGGTTATGTCAAAAAGACTCAAGAGCCAACTTAAAGAGGTCCACACTGATTAAAGATGAAACAGCTTAAACTTTAATATGGTGAAGAATTACAATAGATCAAACCCTATGAAAAATGTTTAAATCGATGGGTTCATAATGATATTTAAAAGTAAACCAACAAAGTAGTCACCTTTAACCTAGCAATTCATTATACTGAAAATTATTTATAAAGGTAAAGAATCAAGAGTCTATCCTGACTTTTTCATATGAACTGTACCACTGGGCAACCTACTAGATGAGAGGAAAAGGCTCTTTAGAACATCATTACACTCAAAAAATAAAAACGACATAATACAATTAGAATATCACCATTTTCAACCCCAACTGAAGTTAATGGGTCAAGGCACTGAGCATCAATAACTGCTAACAAAAAGGAACAAAACTAAGTAGTATGGTGTTCTGATGAAAGAATACAATCCCCTCCAGTCTGAACAAATTGACAACCTGAGACTGCACGACATTTAAACCTGCTACCAATTTGCAGCAAATATAGAAGACAGAGGGACACGTTGAACTTCATTATGAATGTGCAAGACAAATACGTAAAAAGCAGTTGTATTTCTGCACACTAGTAACAAAAGGAATATGAAATATATTCTCTGAAAACTACAAAACATTATTGAAAGGAATTAAAGAAGATCTAAATAAAAGAAGACACATTAAATATTCATAGATCTAGCTGGGCACAGTAGCTCATGCCTATAATCCTAGCACTTTGGGAGGCCGAGGAGGGCGGATCACTTGAGGTCAGGAGTTGGAGACTAGCTTGGCCAACCTGATGAAACCCCTTCTCTACCAAAAATACAAAAATTAGCCAGGCATGATGACCTTTGCCTGTGATCCCAGCTACTCTGGAGGCTGAGGCACAAGAATTGCTTGAACCCAGGAGGCGGAGGCTGCAGTGAGCCAAGATCTGGCCGCTGCACTCCAGCCTGGGCGACAGAGCAAGACTCTGTCTCAAAATAAATAAATAAATAATAAAAAATAATTCATAGTTCTCTTCTTCCCTACAGCCTAGCCAAGAAAGTTCAGAGTCTCATTCTTTATCTTTGAGAACTTTTTTAAATATAAGAGAGAAAATATAAAAATAAGAGTTACTTCCTTATGAGTGCCTGCAAATAAGCACTCTTAAGATCTCAGTAGATTTATAAACAAAAATTAAAATAATGAGATAAAGCATTTTGCCTGTCATAGAGAAAGGTTTGTTTTAATTTAAGAACCACTGCTACATAGGAGTGTTAAAATAAACTTTTTGGGAAAAAAAAAGGTATTGTTGAATCAAGAAATTGAGTAAATATTTTATTCTGTGATCCAAGTAATAATATTCTTCTGGGTCCTTCGACTTAAGTGACAGAGGAAGGCTTTTTATATACAAAGCAATATTATAGCTGCACAATAATTTTTCATTAGCCATCGTTATTTACAAAAATGTAAAATTGGAAACAATTCCATAATAATAGAATTGCCCGATTAAAGACGGAAATTGATGGGGCTAGCAGCGTACTCAGGGATACAATCTTCTGGCTTTATATTAGCCACTGTCCTACAAAGCAGACTACTCAGCACAAAAATGTTTACAAACAACCGCCCCAGTTAATTGTTTAGGTTATAATATTTTATGTTTGAGTTGAATAATAACTCTGAATTATTAAAATATCTTTGACGAGAATCTCGTAGTGGATATAGCGATCATGTATAGAAAATATGGTGAAGTCCAAATTATTTTGATAATGATTATCTTGCAGAAGATAGGAAGACACCCAAGTGATTATGTTTTCTTCTTTTCAATATAAACATTTTCATATAACAACTATATATTATTAACTCTTAGTTTTAAGAAAGCTAGTTTTAAAGGCAACAAATGACTCGTGAAAAATAACCTGCTAAATCAGAAAACAGGTAGTGCCTTTTAAGAGGAAGTTTCCTTGGCTGAGCGTGGTGGCTCACGCCTGTAATCCCAGCACTTTGGGAGGCCGAGACGGGCGGATCACGAGGTCAGGAGATTGAGACCATCCTGACTAACACCGTGAAACCCCGTCTCTACTAAAAATACAAAACAATTAGCTGGGCGTGGTGGCGGACACTTGTAATCCCAGCTACTCTAGAAGCTGAAACAGGCGAATGGTGTGAACCTGGGAGGCAGAGCTTACAATGAGCGGAGATCCCGCCACTGCACTCTAGCCTGGGCGACACAGCGGGACTCTGTGTCAAAAAAAAAAAAAGACATTTCCTTAACTAATATTTATGTTTCATCTGCTGGTTGAGTAAATGTATATACATTTTTCCCAAGTTAATACTTACAAGTTTATGCTCAAAGTGACCTTCAATTTATAATTTTGAAAACATCAGGAAGTAAACTCTATTCTTCAAATATGATAAAGATATGTGCATAATTCTTAGGCATAACTCCAAAAGTTATTACAAAAATTAAAAATGTATTATTCTAGGCAAAATTTCATTTCTGGGCAATCACATGCAATTTAAATGAAATCAAGTCCAAATGTCATTGATTCATTTACACTTACATCACATTATTTCCACTTTTAAGAGAGATTTGGTAATTTAGAAGCTTTAAATCTCTTTGATGAGTTTGTATTTTTCTCTTAGAATTGTTATATTATTTCAAAGTAACACTTTACTTGCTATCTCCGAGTTAGGAGGAATTGATTTATGGCTGAGAAACTCCCTCTCTAAGCATAATTTTCATTATTCAATCTTATTTACTTCAATGGGAAAGCCAAGTTAAAGATTAAAGTGAAAAAAGGTAGAAGTGCTACTAGCTACATTGGTATATGTGTATTGTAATTATTGTTATTATAAGGAGATGGAGTCTCACTCTGTCACCCAGGCTGGAGTGCAGTGGTGCAATCTCGGCTCACTGCAACCTCCGCCTCCAGAGTTCAAGTCATTCTCCTACCTCAGCCTCCCAAGTAGCTGGTATTACAGACACACACCACCACACCCAGGGTTTCGCTACATTGGCCAGGCTGGTCTCAAACTACTGACCTCAGGTGATCCGCCCACCCTAACCTCCCAAAGTGCTGGGATTACAGGTGTGGGTGACTGCACCCAGTCTATGTATATTACTAAAAATAAATATGGCTGGGCATAGTGACTCACATCTATAATCCCCACATGCAGGATTGCTTGAGCCCAGGAGTTTAAGACCAGCTGGGCAACATAGCAAGACCCTATCTGCACAAAAAGGAAAAACAAAGATAAATATTTAGCAACTGCATTTTAGGCAGAATCTCTCAGAATTTGAGACATAGCCTCTTTCCTTTTTTTGAGTCTGCCAAAATTTTGAAACATGAAGACTTGCCCAAACAAGTCTGTGACAAATGAATTTAATGCAAATTTTAATATAATTATGCTATTCCCAAGATGAATAGAAGATTTATAAAAATATTAATTCATCATATTAGATGGGTATATGGTCCACTATGAACACAAGGATGATGAAAGCGGTCTTCTTTCACACTATTAGATTATCTTTAGAATTGCGTGTAAAGCTTAATGATACATGCAAAACTTACAGACACAGCACTAGATTTTAACCCAGGACACTTGGGTCCAAGGCTGTTGTACTTTTCATTCAGAGTGGACACAGAAGACTTTCAGACACTAAAGTTCCCTGATCAACATTGACTTTGAAAATCTTTCTAAGACTCTCTTAATTATCTAGTCTAGTACCTGGAAGAACAATAGATATTACAGGGTCCATTCACCATGTTGGCCAGGTTGGTTTTGAACTCCTGACCTCAGGTAATCTGCCTGCCTCAGCCTCCCAAAGTGCTAGGATTATAGGCGTGAGCCACCACGCCCGGCCATGAGTAACCATTTTAACTGCATGACAAAAGTTTGAGGCATACGGCACCTTGACTTTGCTACTCAAAGTGTGGTCCTCAAGCTAGTAGGATAGGCATTGCCTAGTAAAAATCTAGATTACAGACCATCCCAGATCTGCTGAATCAGAGTCTACATTTGAACAAGATTCCAGATAATTCAGGTAACTCATAAGCACACTGAAGTTCGACAAATGCTACACTAGATAGATACTCTTTCACTTTGTTTAATGAGTAGATGGGCAGAATCATATACATAAAAAACTAAGGAACATTTTAGTAACAAAAGTTCACAGCAATGCGACCAGTATTTACTTCTTTCCATAAGCTGCAGTTTGGATTAGCCTATTAAACATTTCAAAATAAATAATTATTTGAGATACTAAATCTATGTGTTAAAAACTATAGAAAAGTGTTCTATTTATTGAGAGTGTAGGGTAAGGTTAACATATGCCAAATGTTACAAGAAATATAAAATAGAAATGAAAGCATTATACCTTCAAAAATATGATTATCTTCATCGGAAAGTTGGAAATACCCAGAGAAAACCATTTAGTAAGTTATTATATTTATACGTGTGTGTGCATGTGTGTATGTGTGCGTGTGTGTGTGTATGTGTGTGTATTCTTCCCATAATGATCCCTTCCTTCTCTCTTCTGAGAATGGCATCCCAAATTTCACTGGGATATTTATTTCCCCTTCACTCTCATTCCAGCTGGTTCAAGTAAGGCTCCACTCTGGCCTGCTGTTACCCAGTCTAGACTCAGTATTGGCTAAAAGACCAACACATGACCAAAGTTAATTCAGTTAAAACAAGTCCCAGGACAGATTCATAAGTTCCCAGGAAGACATCTTTCTTCTTAAGTTGACTTGAACATAGCACCAAGTGAGATTCAAACTGCTGAAGACCAACACACAGAGAGAGACAGTAAAAAGTATTTCCCAACAGCAATTTGATTAATAACTATGATCAACTTCATGAGATCTTAAAAATAAGACTTTGTACATATTTGAGGTATAATTATTATTTTGCTATATGTTTACAACTCTGAAGGAGTTACATCTTTTGTGTTTTAGTTTTTATTTCCTTTTTTGCTGGTTTGTCTCTGGCAACCGAGGGACTTGTTCTTTTTTATTTTATCTTCTTATTTTTACTTTTTTTTAGTTCACATAAAAGCAAAACATAGACTTCAAAAAGAAACTAAGAAATTTCAGAAGCATACTAATAGTGTGAGTTTTTAAGAATACATAAAACACTTGGACTATACAAGAGGAAACACGAGGTAGCAGAATGACCCAAAAAGAAAAAAAAAAAAAAGACCACTAACAACAACAAAGAACCAGAAAGGTGACAAGGAAAACTTTTTTTCCCCAAGAACAATGAGTGAAATGCAAGTGGTGTCAGGGCTGAAATTTCTATCAACCACCAACCCTCCGTGAGCTATCCATTGACCTGAAATCTCTATGGCCAGAAGGAGTAGAAGAGAATGAGCAGTCCCACCAACCTGCTAAAATCCATGTCGGGATTCTCCAAAGAAACAGAACCAATTGTGTGTGTGTGTGTGTGTGTGTGTGTGTGTGTGTGTGTGTGTGTGTGCAGAGTAAGAGAGAGACTGGTGGATTAATTTTAAGGAATTAGTTCTTATAATTGTAGGGGCTGGCAATTCAAAATTCGTAGGACAGGCCAGCAGGCTGGAGACCCAGGGAAGAGCTGGTGTTACAGTCTTGAATCTGAAGGCTGTCTGAGGCAGAAATTCCCTCTTCTTCAGGACACTTCAATCTATTTCCTCTTAAAGCCTTCAATTGACTAGATGAGGCTCGGTCATATTATGAAAGATAGTCTGCTTTACTCAAAGATAGTCTCCCAATTTAAATGTTAATCTTATCTGAACAATATACCTTCACAGCAACATCTAGACTGATGTTTGACCAGGTATCTGGGTATCATGGCCTAGCCAAGCTGGCATACAATTAACCATCACAAGTTCACTCTGTCAATTTGGTAGTCATACACATTGTGAAATCCATATCTCTGAGCAAAGACTGAAAGACTAGAAGGGCTCCAATATTTTTGGCGTGAACAACACTGGGTAAGTGGGAAATACTGGAAGAGGTAAGCTGCTACAGTGGTGCTACTGGGTGGAGTAGCAGAAAGGAGGAAAATACCTGTTTTAGACATGTTGAATTTGAGGTATTTAATAGAATGGATATGCTAGACAGGGAATAGAACGCACAAGTCTAGAGTTCAGGTGAAAGATCAGAGTCTAAAATATAAGTTTATAATTCATTGATATATGAATAATTATGTAAAGTTATGAGATAAATGTCTGATGGAGAGAGAGAAGGTTCCTAGGACCTGTTTTGGGCAGGTCCAACATTTAAAGAATAAACAGATGAAGAGGACCCAGTGTAGGGGATGAGAGGGAGTGGCAGGAAGGGAAGCCAGGAGAGGGTGGGGTCCCAAAAGCCAAGAAAACAAAGTGATTCATCAAGAAGGGACTAGTTGACTGATTCATTTATAACTGACCACATGGAGAAAATTGGTCTTGGAATTACTCTGGATTTTTTTTTCAAATTAATATACTACATTCTTGCAAAAAGAGAAGAAACCAAGATAGTTCACAAATCTTATCTTTTCTTATGTGTTATAAACCTCAGGAAAAGAGTCAGTGTATCACATTTTCTTACCTTTGCCTATACGAAATTAACTTCCCTGATAATTGTGATGATCACTTATAGGAAGCTTTTACTGTTTACAGGAATAAAAGAATGAATACTGGAAAATGTGGAAAGGTGCTCTATACACACATATAAATGTTCTGTCCTTTCTGAAGAGAATGAATTGCAGGTTCCCAAAGGCCGTAAAGAATAGCACTTGTTGATTTGGCTCTCAGCTTGAACCTTATTGGTGTATGGAAATGTTGCTGATTTTTGTACGTTGATTTTGTACCCTGAAACTTTACTGAAGTTGTTTATCAGCTCTAGGAGCTTTCCTCACAGCACTATTTACAATAACTAAGATATGGAATCAACCAAGATGCCCATCAGTGGTGGACTGGATAAAGAAAATGTTGTAGATATTCATCAATACTACACAGCCATTAAAAAAGGAAGAAATCTCGTTTCCTTTCTAGCAACATGGATGCAGCTGGAGGCCATTATCCTAAACAAATTAATGCAAGAACAGAAAATCAAATACTGAATGTTCTCACTCAAAAGTGGAAGCTAAACATTGAAAACACATGGACACAAAGATGGGCACAATGGCCAGTAGGGACTACCTTAAGTGGGGAGCATGTGAGGGGAGCATGGGTTAGAAGGCCATCTATCGGTTACCATACTAAGCAACAAATTATGGTCCAAGAAAAATTTCCAGAAAAAAAAATCATCTGAATCTACACATTGAAAAGTTTCTCCTGGTACCTGACAAAAATTAACCCAATGTGATTAACTGTTTGACATTATTTTAGTAAAATTATTGTATTTCAAAAATAAAGGTAAGATCCTCAAGGCCATCAAGCAAAATCTAAAATAATTTAAAAGTCAAAAGAATTAGATTGCCATTACACTTTTCAAAAGCGAATACCAAACAAAACAACTATGAATCAATCTTTATAAAAATACTCAATGAAAGAAAATGTGAAACAAGGATTTTATATCCAATCATGCTGTTCTTCAAATAGCAAGAATAGTGCAAATATTTTCGATATATAAGAACGTAGGAGATTCCACATGCGGCAGCCCTTCTTGAGGAATTTGCTAGAGTGTGAACTTCACATAAGTGATGATTGGGAAAGCTCTAATAGAACTGATGATGAGCTTTTTTTTTTTTTTTTTTTTTTTTCCC
>NW_016816502.1:2417308-2425213 GCF_001698545.2 Rhinopithecus bieti | reverse complement strand
GATCTCAGCTCACTGCAAGCTCCGCCTCCCGGGTTTACGCCATTCTCCTGCCTCAGCCTCCCGAGTAGCTGGGACTACAGGCGCCCACCACCTCGCCCGGCTAGTCTTTTGTATAGAGACGGGGTTTCACCATGTTAGCCAGGATGGTCTCGATCTCCTGACCTCGTGATCCGCCCGTCTCGGCCTCCCAAAGTGCTGGGATTACAGGCTTGAGCCACCGCGCCCGGCCTAAAAATAATTTTTGTAGAGACAGGTTGTCCCTATGTTGTCAAGGCTGGTCTCAATCTCCTGGTCTCAAGCAATCCTGTCTCCTTAGGCTCCCAAAGTACTAGCCTTACAGGCATGAATCACCACATCCAGTTGCATTTTAATATATATAAATGTACACATAAGACTGAAACAAATGTAGGATAAGGGTAGAAAATTAGGTATAAATATTATATCTTGTGAAAAGTAGAAAATAGGCAACTAAAAAACAACAAAGTACAACAATTAAGGAAAGAGGAAAAATAGGAAAAGCTTGGTGCTATATAAGTAACATATGGGCACTAAAGGATGCTGGGGGAAAAATGGTATCAAACAGATAGTTAAAGCGTAGATAAGAAAACAGGGACTAAAGATACTTTTAAAAAGAATAAATACAAAGGTAACCACTAGAATAAAAACACAAACCTTCCTAGACTGTACAAATAATAAATAAATAGCGCAAATGATGTACATCTCATACAGAAAAAAACAAACAAATACAAAACACACGTAATTACAAAGTATCAGGACAAAGCATATTTGTTATATCGATACATGTGAACATACTTAACTCCCCATTTAAAGAAATCAATTTTCAATTTGGTTTACAAAACAAGACCCAAATACATGCATTAAAGAAGAGGCAATTTGAAAGCAAAGTAATTCAATGAGGTTAAAACTGGAAGAATGAATACTTTACCCTATTTCTCTCATTAAGTATAAAATAAAATTCTGAATTTTTTTTTTCTTTTGGGTTTTTTTTGTTTTGTTTTGTTTTTTGTTTTTTGTTTTTTGTTTTTTTTGAGATGGAGTCTTGCTGTATTGCTAAGCTGGAGTGCAGTCGTGCAATCTTGGCTCACTGCAACCTCCACCTCCCTGGTTCAAGTGATTCTTATATATCTCATATATCCCACACTCAGATCTGAAAAAGCCAGTAATGTAGAAAAATCAAGAAGTACCAACAGAGCAAACCAACTGTGGTCCACACATACCCATGGCCAAGTGGGGGGCCTAGACTTCTATCTCATGAGACTTCAACTCAACAGAAAAGCTGAAAAACTATTTCAAAAAATAAAAGAATTAAGTATGGTGGCAGGATACAAAATAAGTATACACAAATCAATGGACCTTATATATCAAACAAGAAAGTGTGAAAATTAGAATTAAATAGACTATAAAATTTATATTACATTATGATATGATAAAATATCAAGGAATAAATTTAAGAAATATTTGGAGAAAGCTTTACAGTGCTACTGAGAGACCAAAAACAGACTTGAACACATAGAAAGTTCAGAGGAAAATAAGAAAGATGCTAATGCCAGGGTTATGAGAGGACTCCAATAGCCGCCACTTCAGGGGGCATACAGGAATTAGTGAGATTGAGGTGAGATCCAGAGAAGGTGAGTGGGGTCTTCCCAAAACATTGGAGGCTATGAATCTTGCTAATGATGAACCGTCAATTCCAAAGAGCCAAGTGTGAAAACTTCAGGGATTTGGAAGGCGGACAATAGAGAATAGGGGATCTACAGAGCTTGGCATGGTGTGAAAATAAAGACTGACCCTGGTATCTGGTGCTTCTTGTGATAACTGACAAAAACCATAATAAGAGACATAATGAGACTAGTCTTAGTGAACTCAAGGCAAATAGTTTTGGAGAGTCTGTGAACAGAGGGAATAGGACTAGTTGATGGATATATCAGGCTCTCTCTTCACCCCTGACAACAGATGATTTCTCAGGCCAGAATACCTTGGGATCATTTATTTTCTGGTTTATCAAACTTCTCTTATAGCCTATATCCAAATTCAAACATATATTATGGACAGAGAGAAGATTTTTGCAATTCATATAGTATGCAGTGAGAACGGTATTTGAAATACATATGGAATTCCTAATATTCTATAAGACAATCTACAAAAAGGAGGCAAAACTGAAACGCTAATAAACATATGAAAATTTGTACAAATATGTACAAAATCATTTTTAATCAGATACATGAGAAATAAAATAAGCAGATACTTTGGCTTATTAGATAAGCCGAAATTTTAAAATGTGATAACCGCAAGTATTGAGAGGTAACTGGAAAACAGGAACTCTCAGTCACTTCTGTGACAATGTTTTTTATGGTATCTAGTACTCTTGACACTGAATGTAGTCTGAAACCCAGAAAATCCACTTCTCAGTATAAATTTTAGAAATGTTCTTGTCTCTATAAGAAGACATGTACGGGATATCTATGCAGTCAAGTTCATAATAAACTAAAACTAGAAACAAAGTAAACGTCTAACAGAGAATGAATGACAAAGTCAGTTATGTTACATGCCTATAATAGAACACTAAATAACAGAGAAAATAAATGAACTGATTCTTTATGTGTCAAAATTATGTACTGTTGAGAGTGAAAACACAGAAGATATGTATAATGTAGTACTATCTTTCTACAGCTTACAAATACAAAACAAAATAAAAGACCTTGTGTATTCTTTATGGGCACATGCATATAAGTGTAAAAGTATAAAAACATGGACTAGAGGGCTATACACCAGCTTCAAGATAGTGCCAGTCTCTGGGAATGAAGGGAGAAAAATGAGATAGGAAAGGTCCAACTGAATCTTTATTTTATTTAAACAGAACAACCCGCAACAAATACAGTAAAATGCTATTGTTTGTTCGTTCTCAGAGATAAGCACCTAAGTGTCTGTTATATAGTCCTACATACTTTCTGTATCTAGGATTATTTAACTTTTTAAATTTTAGTTTCTATTTGGATTTCGGAAAGAGTAGGAATCTACAAAAAATCTTTTGTATGTTGTCCCTTAAAAGCAGATATTTTGGCATTCATCTTAATATCCCAAGTGCCTTTAAACAGGCTATTCAATTAATATTATGTAACTAAGTAAATAATAAATGAAGAAATGAATGAATGAATCCCACTTCTAAGTGCCTCTGCTTTTCCACATATATCAAAAAACATAAAAGAAATGAAGAGTAATTAATATATATAGGACAATATACGTAAAATACAACTCAATCTTCGTTTTTGCTTTTTGTCAATGCTATTTGTGACTGGGCCTTTAATGCTCTGGACTTTTTGCCTACTTCTGCCTCTGTCCACCTAGTGAACTTGACCTTTGCACTACATCTGTGGATGGGACAGATGTCTCCCATCAAGGGGATAACCAGTTTCAGATCCTGTTCTCCAGACCTGCCTTGATGTCTTCCACATTCCAAAATGATATGCAAAATTATATGAAGTCTCTCAATGGCTTTAAATTTTATTTCCAATTTGTTTTTAAAGTTGTTGAAACAATACCATTCTTAGAGTGGTAGACTACTTGTTAGACTACTTGTTAAAAGTGGGGAGAACTTTGGGAGGCCGAGGAGGGTGGATCACGTGGTCAGAAGATCGAGACCATCCTGGCTAACACAGTGAAACCCCGTCTCTACTAAAAATACAAAAAATTAGCTGGTCATGGTGGCAGGCGCCTGTAGTCCCAGCTTCTTGGGAGGCTGAGGCAGCAGAATGACGTGAACCCAGGAGGCGAGGTTGCAGTGAGCCGAGACCGTGCCACTGCACTCCAGCCGAGGCAACAGAGTGAGACTCTGTCTCAAAAAAAAAGGGGAGAAAAAACAGAAAAGAAATAAATGCTAATTCTTAACATATGTTTAAAAATCATTGCCACTAAATTTTCAAGAGTTATTTGCTTATGTAAGGGAAATTTTACCCAAGCTACTGCAAAGAATTTGCCAATTATATTGCATAATAATATTACCAAAAATTGGGAATTAGAGTAAAATACTGATTTTTCGGGGCATGTGAAATTTCTCAAGGAGGTGGACACAAAATAATGTCTCTTCAGGAAAGGTTGTATTAAAAGATATTTTTATAGTTCTCAAAAATATCAAAGTCCACTTTGGGAGCCCAAGGTGGGTGGATCACAAGGTCAGAAGTTCAAGACCAGCCTGGCCAAGATGGTGAAACCCCGTCTCTACTAAAAATACAAAAATTAGCTGGGCATGGTGGCGGGCACCTGTAATCCCAGCTACTCAGGAGGCTGAGGCACAGAATTGCTTGAACCTGGGAGGTGGAGGTTGCAGTGAGCCGAGATCGCATCACTACATCCAGTCTAGATGACAGAGCAAGACTCCATCTCAAAAAAAAAAAAAAAAAAAAAAAATCAAAGTCATATTTTCCATCTGATAAAATAAAGTACCTCTTGAATTTGAAAACTATGCTATATTTGTATTATCTGCTCAACTACAAGATTACTTTAGGATTATATCTTTATAAAAAGAAAACTGCTTTATGCCATGAAATGCCCTATCTTCTTATCTTTGTGATATTCTTTAACTAGGATAGCATTTAGGCACTAATCTTTTCCTGAGTCTTACATTTAGTTCACTTTTCTTTTTACTCCCGTTTCCTCATCAATATCGTTTATTCATGTCTTTTAACCATTGGTTATGTACATAGGATTTTGATGCCAGTATTTCTAGCCGACTTCGCTCCGACAATCTGACTTGTCTAACAGCTTACTGGATGTATCACAAATACTAATGCTATTTGTGACTGGGCCTCAGTAGGTCCCCCCAAAAATTAATTTACCCATAATTTATTTCTTAATCTATTTTCTCCGTCTTGATCTTTTTTTTTTTTTTTTTTTTGAGACTGAGTCTCACTCTACTGCCCAGTCTGGAGTGCATTGGTGCAATTTCAGCTCACTGTAACTTCCGCCTCCTGAGTTCAAGTGATTCTCCTGCCTTAGTCTCCCAAGTAGCTGGAATTACAGGTGCCAACCACCATGCCTGGCTAACTTTTGTATTTTTAGCAGAGAAGCAGTTTCACCATCTTGACCAGGATGGTCTCAAACTCCTGACCTCAAGTGATGAAGTGATCTGACCGTCTCGGCCTCCGAAAGTGCTGGGATTACAGGTGTGAGCTACCACGCCAGGCCTGTCTTGATTTTTAATACCTTATCTATTATATCTTAAGTCCAAAATTCTTTCCTTTCCCTTTCCAAAATCCTGTTGATTCTACCTGTAACTGTGTGCCAAACAACTTACCTTCATTTCAGCTGTCCCTTGGTCATAATTCTCTCTCACTTGACCTGAAATATTCCCCAAATGAACTCTATGTCTTTTACTTCTCCCCATTTCATGTAAACTATCATCCAAACTGTTTCCACTACAATCTTCTAAGAATCCAGTTCTGTCCTATCTCATCTAATCAGTCTCATCAGTGATTTTTTATCCCTATCAGGATAAGAATCCAGATTTCTTAGAATGATCCTTTTTACTTTTCCATGCATGTTTCCTACTGCCTTCCCCCTCCAGGACATGAGTCTTCTTAATATATTATCTTTATATCCCTTAACACAATGTTTAGCAAAAGCAGACATTTGATAAATATTTTTTCAAGTAGACAAATAAAAGAATGAATGAATATTTACCTTAACACATAACAGTGTTTCATGCCTTTTAGTCTTTTGCACAAGTCTTGAAAACTTTCACACCCCACACCATGGTGCTGCTTCCCACTATCCCTATCTGTCAAACAGTTACCTATTTATTAATATCTTTCCATACCCAGCTCAACTGTCACTTCTTCCAATGTCTTCACTCACCCCTCCCTACCAAATAGAGCAAAACAGTTCCTTTTCCCTAATATCAAAATACTTTATCATAGTAATGCTATTGTACTACACAACAAGCAATTGTCATTAACTTGTTTACGTATCTTCTTTCTTAATAGGCTTAAGGGTAAGAACTGTATTTCATTGAACTTATACGTTCCCAAAGCTTAGGATAGAAATTGACATATAGTAATATAGAAGGGGTAGTAAATAATTTTTCAATGAATAAAGAAACAAAATATGAATCAAAACACAAAAAAATTGATAAGGGAGTTCAAATGACCCTAACTTTGTCTAAAATGAAATGAAAACATATACTTTTCAAATTCAGAAATCTTGATTGTAATTTTTATTGCTTATTTGTATTCCTAAATTTCTGCCTTTTTCATCTTGGAACAGAGATGTCAGTATACCATTTCATGGTCTACACACTAAAGTACCCTGACTAATTTCTAGACCAAACATAATGAACTAAGCTTGAAATCAGAGTACAAATGCTTACCCAAAACAAACTCTAACGGTTTATCCATCACACATTACTGGGTAATAAGAAGTATTTGGTATCTGAGTGTGCATAGTTTTCCTTAGAGGAGTCCAAGATTTGATTTTAAGTAGGAGACATTCCTTCAATTTTGTAAGTCAAAATGTTCTTACAACCAAAGACAGTCGGGTATTTGTGGGGTGAAGACCAAACGGAGATAACAGTAGGCACATGGTATGTAGTAGATAAATATTTGCCAAATAGGTCTGTTGATTATTTGTGGTTGAATAAAATAGAGTAAATCCATGTTATTTCCTATTTACTGTTGGTTAATTAACAGAGAGGATTTTGAGAAGCAATCCTTACTCACCCGGATATCCTATTTTTCTTTATGGAAAGACGCTATATTAACTCGTTCTCTAACATGAATGCTGCAAAAGTACTCTGTAAGAACAAATTATTGCATATGAAAATTATGAAGTAAAATGTTATTTGCATATATATATATATGATATGCGCGCACACACACACACACTACATATGCAACTCATATACTCACTCCTAAAATGTTAAGAAGAAAATGTAAGTTGAGATCATGTCCATGGTCGGGAGGAGGGTGTTAAAAAAAAAGTGTAGGTTCAGAGATGAGGGAAGAATGTTTTTTTTGGAGACTCCATGAACAAGCAGGTAGGAGAAGATCCCTGTCCTGGGGAGGCTCTTACAGCTGAAACAAATATCTGAGGCAGCTCTGACTATGAACGTCATGATTTTGCCCAACTGAGGAAACAAGACTTTTGTCACCACCTCCTAGTGCCCTCAACCAGGACTGCGTTAAGATGAAACAGTCTTAGTCTTACACGGACTCCTTCCATTTCATAATTCTCTGAAGAGCACCCCCTACAAAGCCCAGAAAGCTCCTCAAACCTGTCTTGTCACCCTGGTCATTCATTTCTTAGCCACCTCTCTACACGCACAAAGTCAATAAAGGGAGTAGTTGATCTTTCCACTCTGCTGCCTTCTGTCTTCTTTGATCTTATTATGGGGAGAATGAAGAATTGAGCCCTGCTGTAATTAGAGCCCCTGCTGTAATTTTAGTTTGTCTATAAATAATAGCCTTGGAACAAAATGATCTGCCAAGGAGAAAATCTAAGGAAACTGCAAGAGGCATGTGACACTCAAATCAGAGAGACTGCTTACAGCTTTCCGGAGCTTAGAAGCCAAGCTCCAAAAAGAGTAAAGAATGACTTTTCCAAAACCATAAGTTGACTAACCAAGCCAAGAGGAGAGCCTTCACCCAGAACCAAATTTGCCAGCACCTTGATCTTGGGTTTTTAGCCTTTAGAACTGTGAGAAAATAAATTTCTGTTGTTTAAGCCACTCAGCCCATGATATTTTAGTATGGCAGTCACAGCAGACTAATACATAAAAAGAAACCAAAAAAATTACTCAATGCCAGAATTGAGTATTTTGTGCATGCACACATGTGTGCATGCACGTACACATATAATTTATATATATCAATTTAAAATATAATTTATATAAAT
>NW_016816502.1:2409635-2415569 GCF_001698545.2 Rhinopithecus bieti | reverse complement strand
TTTTTTTTTTGGTATTTTTAGTAGAGACAGGGTTTCACTGTGTTCGCCAGGATGGTCTCAATTTCCTCACCTCATGATCCACCCACTTCGGCCTCCCAAAGTGCTGGGATTACAGGTGTGAGCCACTGCGCCCGACTAGGATTGGGTAGTTTTAGAGAAAGGTGCTATGAGTGTTAAGTTGCTTAGCAAAATAAATCAAAATTATATCAATACATTTGATATGTTCCATCCTATAAGCTCTCTAGCTCTTTGAAATTCTAATTTTGAAGATAATATGAGATTTTAAGGATAATATGCTTTAGAAATCTAAAGCACCTGAGGTACAGGCACCAATCCCAAACATCAGACAGAAGACCAACGAAGCCCTTGAGACTGGAAATCAAAAAATAAAGAAAAAAATATTTCAGGATAAACCTGGAAATAACCTTTAGTTTTCCTGTAGCTTTTGTAATAAATATGGTATGCCTAAAAAAAGACAAGATTAACCTCGGCTCCCCTTGGTCTGACCACTTCTTAATCTTCCCCTCAACTGTCAAGATGTCACTTATTCTAAAATACAAGACTTAACCAACTTGGAGAAAATTGTTCAACTGTCATATGCAAATAATATTTTCTAAAACAGCATTGTAAATAGATAACCTGTGTCATGGAAGACAGAAACAATTGAAGAACTTGATTAATATTTAGAGATAGGGCAATAGAAAAGAGAAATCTCAGAAATGCAAAATACATGTATGTTTATCTTCCATGGGTTCCTCTCAGTTTCACCATGCTATGTTTTTGACAGTTATTCTTTGAGAGAGATGTCTAAGAGGTCAAGAATATCTTCCTAATCTTTCCCGCTCTAGTCTGGGTTAAAAATCCCAACAGAGGCGGGTGGATCATGAGGTCAAGAGATTGAGACCATCCTGGCCAACATGATGAAATCCCCATCTCTACTAAAAATACAAAAAATTAGCAGGGCGTGGTGGTGGGCGCCTGTAGCCCCAGCTATTCGGGAGGCTGAGGCAGGAGAATAGCTTGAATCTGGGGGGCGGAGGTTGCAGTGAGCTGAGATCATGCCACTGGACTCCAGCCTGGCAACAGAGCGAGACTCCTTCTAAAAAAAATAATAAAAAAAATAAAAATCCCTGAATGCCCACAGTTGCTTCTTTCGTAGCATCTTACATACAGAATTTCAGATGTGTATTTATTTTTCGGTCTCTCTTCTTGAAAACAAAAATCATTTTAGACTCACCTCACGTGGTAGGGTTGGTCGCTACCCTCAGTGTTGCCTGCACGAGTATCTACCAGGAGTGCAACCAATAGATCCGGCAACTTTGTATCATGTTTTCTAGTAAACCTACCAACAGTCACTGTGCATATTCAAGTGGAGAGAAGTCCAAGCAGGGAGGCCACTGCAGCACTGGCCATCCTTTACAGGACTGAGCACCTAATTCGCCTTCCTGTCTCCACTTCCCTGCACCCACTAGGCGTCCTGCAGACACAATCAGCCCGAAGCCAGGGCGGCTTCCTTCCTTTTCTGGCAAGGTGGCAGACCGTGAAGCTGGAGTGACTCTGGGGCAGCCGCATTTTCCATGCCAGATTCTCGCCACCTTGGGTGTTACCAAGTTGATGCCACTTTCACACGAAGTTATCAGCAGACAAGCCACAATTAATATAGGTACAATTTATCATGTAGCTCTTGAGAAATCCACCCTTGTCAAAGCTATTTCTGGAGTTGAGACCGTCAGGTTCAAAAATGAACTAGAAAGAAATATTACAATCAAGCTGGGATATGCTAATGCTAAGATTTAGAAACTTGATGACCCAAGTTGCCCTAGGCCACAATGTTATAGATCTTGTGGGAGTACTACATCTGATGAGTTTCCTACAGACATTCTAAGGACCAAAAGGAACTTCAAATTAGTCAGACATGTTTCCTTTGTGGAGTGTCCTGGCCACTTGTGGAGTGTCCTGACCACTGTGTTGACGGCTACTGTGCTGGATGGAGCAGCAGTGATGGATGCAGCTCTTCTCTTTATAGCTGGTAATGAATCTTTTCCTCAGCCTCTGACATCTGAACACCTGGCTGCTATAGAGATCATGAAGCTGAAGCATAATTTGATTCTACAAAACAAAATTGATTTGGTTAAAGAAAGGCTAAAGAACAATGTGAGCAGATCTTTGCATTTGTACAAGGTACAGTAGCAGAGGGAGTTCCAATTATTCCAATTTTAGTTCAGCTGAAATACAATATTGACATTGTGAGTACATAGTAAAGAAAATTCCAGTACCCTCAAAAGACTTTACTTCAGAACCTCAACTTATTGTTATTAGATTTTTTGATGTCAAAAAATGTGGCTGTGAAGTTGATGACCTTAAGGGAGGCGAAGCCGCTAGTGGTAGTGTGTCCGGAGTTTATTCCTTCTGGTGGCTTGTTGGTCTTGCTGACTTTAAGAATGAAGCCACAGACCTCCTGGTGAGTGTTACAACTCTTAAAGGTGGTGCATCCGGAGTTCGTTCCTTCCGGTGGGTTCCTGGTCTGGCTGACTTCAGGAATGAAGCTGTACAGCCTCATGGTGAGTGTTACAGCTCATAGAGGTAGTGTGAACCCAAAGAGTGAGCAGCAGTAAGATCTATTATGAAGAATGAAAGAAAAAAGCTTCCACAGCATGGAAGGGGACCCAATCGGGTTGCTGCTGCTGGCTCCTGCCCCCAGCTTTTATTCCTTTATTTGGTCCTGCCCGTGTCCTGCTGATTGGTCCATTTTACAGAGTGCTGATTGGTCCATTTTACAGAGTGCTGATTGGTCCGTTTTTGCAGAATGCTGATTAGTGCATTTACAATACTGTAGCTAGACACAGAGCACTGATTGGTGCATTTACAATCCTGTAGCTAGACACAGAGTGCTGATTGGTGCATTTACAAACCTTTAGCTAGACAGAAAAGTTCTCCAAGTCCCCACCCAACCCAGAAAGTCCAACTGGCTTCACCTCTCATTAGTCTCCTAAAAGGAGTGTTAAAGGTGGGCCAGGAGATAGAAGTCAGACCTGGTATTGTCTCCAAAGATAGTGAAGGAAAACTCAAGTGTAAACCAATCTTTTCCAAAATTGTATCACTTTTTGGCGAGCATAATGATCTGCGATATTCTGCTCCAGGCGGTCTTAGTGGAGTTGGAACAAAAATTGACCCCACTTCGTGCTGGGCTGACAGAATGGTGGGGTAAGTACTTGGTGCATTCAGAACCTTACATGAGACATTCACAGAATTCGAAATTTCCTGTTTCCCACTTAGCTTCTAGGTGTACTCACTGAAGAAGACAAGACAGCAGCAAAGGTACAAAAGCTGTCTAAGAATGAAGTGCTCATGGTGAACATAGGATCCCTGTCAACAGGAGGAAGATGTTGTGCTGTCAAGGCTGATTTGGATAAAATTATTTTGACCAATCCAATGTGCACAGAAGTAGGAGAAAAAATTTCCCTTAGCCAAACAATTGAAAAACACTGACATTTAATTGGTTGGAGTCAAATAAGAAGAGGAGCGACAATCAAACCAACAGTAGATGATGACAGAAGAATACCAGTTAAATAATACATTTAGATGGAGTTAGAAGTTGGAATTTCTCTTACCAACTAAGGGGCTTATTTTCAAGGCAGTACTGTGGAATTGATTTCACAGTTCATTACCTTAGTAGGTAGCAGTAAGCTTATTCTCATTTTTTTAGTTGTGAAAACTTAACAGGATCTACAATTAATGTAAAAATTGGCATGATGTTTGATTAAATCTGCATTTTAGCAGAAGTTAAGCATTCCCATATGTCTAAATTATACATCAGTGCAGTTTGAAACGAAACTTTGCTACAACCAGCCTTTGCTGTAGTACACATATATACCACTGAAACTCCCTGAAATAAAGATTTTCTTTTATTTCATGACTTGTCTTTGCGTAGCTCCAGGCAGAAGGACTGTCGTACCAGCAAAAAAAAAAAAAAAAAAAAAAAAAAAAAAAAAAACACAAATTCTTTTGAAGACCAGCTCCCTTTTCTTTGGCCTCATATTTTATGTTGCTTTATCTTTGAAATTTTGCCTGAAAAGGAAATTAATGGGTTCAAATGAAGCTATTCTTTAGAGCATGAGTGCTTGTTCCCATGGACAAATCTTCTTCCCCCTTACCAACTTCCATGCCTGAAAAACAGGAAACCAGAGTCAGAAGTTATCTGCCTCTCCCTGCCTTGAGATTATTTCTGCATTGTTTTATGCCTGAAACCCAATAGTCTTCCTCCATTGGAAAATATGGTTACACCCCATGATTCTAGATGAGTAACACAGATCTTTCTAGGCCTTCATTTTATGGTTTTTTCTTAACTGTTAAATTATGGTCATGACATAGATTCTAATATTCCTAATCTTTGGATGTTTCAAAAAGTAAAAAATGTTAGAAAGTAATGAGTGAGTCTTTTGATTTTAACTTATTCCCCATGTCGCTGTACTTACGGTACTTTACTTTTTTCTTTCTTTTTTTTTTTTTTTTTTTTTTTGAGACACAGTCTTGCTCTGTCTCCCAGGCTGGAGTGCAGTGGCACGATCCCGGCTAATTGCAACCACCACCTCCTGGGTTCAAGTGATTCTCCTACCTCAGCCTCCTGAGTAGCTGGGAATACAGGCACCCGCCGCCACGTCTGGCTAATCTTTGTATTTTTCATAAAGACAGGGTTTCACCATGTTGGCCAGGCTGGTCTTGAACTCCTGACCTCAAGTGATCTGCCTGCCTTAGCCTCTCAAAGTGCTTGGATTATAGGCATGAGCCGCTGCACCTGGCTTGTTTTTCTTGATTTATGTTTTTGCTTCTTAAGAGGTTCTGTTGAGCAGTGATTCCCAGCTCTGGCTGATATTAGAATTGCTGGGCAAGCTTTAAAAAAACAAAAACAAAAAAAATGCCCCACAGAGATTCTGATTTAATTGGCTTGGAGTAGAACTCAGGCGTTGATATCTTTAAAAATTCTCCCCAGTGTTGAGAAACAAATTTGGAGAGTTGAGAAGTAGGTATATTAAATTATAGAATCTTACTGAGTAGTCTGGTAATACTCTTTGCTTTGCTTAAATTTGCACTGAGATGGGATCTGAAGCCACTGTCATCATATTGTGCTTCTTTGAATGTTCAAGTTTCATTGTAGAAATTTAGAAGCTGTATGTTTATCTAAGTTGATGTTTTGAAGAAGCATGTTAATTTTATATACTTGGCTGACCGTGAAGGCTGTGTTGTAGCATGAGGAACACAAATAAAACAATCCTAAATGAAACATTAATTTTAAAACAACTTTAAGGGATTTAGAGTAGGGAAAATATGTACAGATATTGGAACTTTTATTGCTGAGTAGGAATTTGTGCAGTTGTATTGTCGAACAAAAAACTATGTCCATAGGTGAATTTTTTCATGTATTATTTATTTTACTTTATTTTTTTGGACAGGGTTTCACTCTGTCGCCGAGGTGGGAGGGCAGTGACATGATCTCAGTTGACTGCAACCTTCACCTCCCAGGCTCAAGCAGTACTCCTGCCTTAGCCTCCCAAGTAGCTGTGATTATAGGCATGTACCACCACACTTGGCAATTTTTTTCTCTCTTTTTTTTTTTTTTTTTTGAGTAGAGACAGAGTTTCACCATGCTGGCCAGGCTGGTCTCAAACTCCTGACCTCAAGTGATCTGCTCACCTCACCCTCCCAAGGTGCTGGGATTACAGGCATGAGCCACTGTGCCCAGCCTGTTTATAGGTGAAATTCTTTTGAAAAGCAGTTCTGCTGGAAACCATCATTCTTAGCAAACTATCACAAGAACAGAAAACAAAACACCGCATATTCTCACTCATAGGTGGGAACTGAACAATGAGAACACTTGGACTCGGGAAGGGGAACATCATACACCGGGGCCTATCATGGGGAGGGGGGAGGGGGGAG
>NW_016816502.1:2404761-2409284 GCF_001698545.2 Rhinopithecus bieti | reverse complement strand
GAAGAGGAAGAGGAAGAGGAAGAGGAAGAGGAAGAGGAAGAGGAAGAGGAAGAGGAAGAGGAAGAGGAAGAGGAAGAAGAAGAAGAAAAGAAAAGAAAAGCAGTTCTATTATAGCAGATTCTACATTTATGCAATGAGCTGAACAACCTGGGTTTCCTTTTTGTTTTCACATAAAATCTGCTTGTAAATAGAAAAACCATATCGTGATCATTAATATAAAGAAATGCAAACAAATTCTCAGAACATAAAATCAACGCATTAATTAAAAGAAATTAATTTTTTTATTAAAATTAATTTTAATTTAGTTTTTTGGACAGGGTTTTACTCTGTCGCCCAGGCGGGAGTGCAGTGACCTGATCTCAGTTGACTGCAACTGAGAAAAAGAAAGTTAACAGAGCATGTTCCTGAGACTGTTTATATCTATACCTCAAGATTGTATTATTGGTGGTTTCATTTTACAAAAGAAGGATGGAAGGAAGGGAAGGAGGGAGAAAGAAGGGAGAGGGAAACTACTTTATTTATAATCCAGACTTTTGTGCACATATTTAATGTTCAGAAATCCATGGATTTCCTATTTTATAGTTATTTCTAATACCGATCTGCCAGGACTTAGTATTTTTAGCTTATTTTTTCTTTATTTAAAATTATGTTGTTGTGTAGAAGGTCTGAGAATTACCTATGAAGCTGTATAAAATATAGATGTTCAGAACTCATCCAGGCTTACTAAATTTCCAAGTGCAGGAATCAAGCATTTATGTATTTCTCTAATTACAGGTGATTCAGGTAAACATCTTGGTTAAAAACTCAGTGCTCCAACCGGGCATGGTGGCTCACACCTGTAGTCCCAGCACTTTGGGAGGCTGAGGCAGGCGGAGGTGGATCACGAGGTCACGAGATCGAGACCATCCTGGCTAACGCAGTGAAACCCTGTCTCTACTAAAATACAAAAAAAAAAAAAAAAAAAAAAAAAAACAGCCAGGCGTGGTGGCAGGCGCCTGTAGTCCCAGCTACTCAAGAGGCTGAGGCAGGAGAACAGAGTGAACCCGGGAGGTGAAGCTTGCAGTGAGCCGAGATTGCACCACTGCACTCCAGCCTGGGCAAGAGTGAGATCCGTCTCAAAAAATAATAATCGTATTCTCTTTGAAGCAGTTGTGAATGGAAGTTCATTCATGATTTGGNCCAGCCATCCCATTACTGGATATATACCCAAAGGATTATAAATCATGCTGTTATAAAGACACATGCACACGTATGTTTATTGTGGCACTATTCACAATAGCAAAGACTTGGAATCAACCCAAATGTCCATCAGTGACAGACTGGATTAAGAAAATGTGGCACATATACACTATGGAATGCTATGCAGTCATAAAAAAGGATTAGTTTGTGTCCTTTGTAGGGACATGGATGCAGCTGGAAACCATCATTCTCAGCAAACTCTCACAAGAACAGAAAACCAAACACCGCATGTTCTCATTCATAGGAGGGAATTGAACAATGAGATCACTTGGACTCTCGAAGGGGAACATCACACACTGGGGCCCATTATGGGGAGGGGGGAGGGGAGAGGGATGGCATTGGGAGTTATACCTGATGTAAATGATGAGTTGATGGGTACTGATGAGTTGATGGGTGCAGCACACCAACATGGCACAAGTATACATATGTAACAAACCTGCACATTGTGCACATGTACCCTAGAACTTAAAGTATACTAAAAAAGAAAATAATAATAATAATAAATAATTTTTTAAAAGAACCAAAAGAAAAGTAATAATAAGAAAATTCAACCAAGTAACCGAATATAAAATTAACGTATGGAAATCAAAAGAATTTCATTTTCACATATAAAAACAAGAACCAGTTAGAAAATACAGTGTTAGGAAATAGCCTCAATTACAATGTCAGCAAAAATATTAAACCCATAGTAATAAAATTAAATACAAGCATGCACCATCTCTCTGGAATAAACTTTAAAGTACTTCTGTGGGACATGAGAGAAAATGGGGACAAATGTAAAATCTGTGACCTCAAGAACGTTTACCACCATAAAAATGCCCAGAAGGTTATTTCAAGAAGAAAGATACAAAATTAGAAAGAAAATCAGTAGAAAAATGCTGAAAAGGAAGAGTATTGAGGGATTCAGTATATCGGAAGGCAAAATATATTATGAAACCATGATAATAAAGCCAAACATAAATATTGCAAAGGTACAAAATTATACAAATTAGAATTACTTATAATTATGAAAACTGATAGTTGGAAAAGGAAAGAACAGTCAAGAAATAGACCGAATACATTAAGGGTTTTGTTATTTAATAAATGTGGCATTTCAAATGAATGACAACATGGGATTTATTCAATAAATGTCATCATAAACAACATAAAATTTTAAATTTATAGATAAAAACATGGAAGGTAGGATTTTACGATAAACTTGGAGTGAAGAATAGTTTTTTGAAGTTTGACACAAAGCCCAGAAGCCAAATAAAAGTTTAGTCAATTCAACTACCAAAAAAATTTGTCAAGGCTAAGAAAAAAAATCTATAAGACAAAATAAAACTGGAGGAAATATTTATAACAAATATCACAGACAACATGTTAACTTTATTAATAAATAATAAACTGTCTGTCATAAATCTATAAGAAAGGGCCAACAACCCAACTGAGATTTCAGCAAAGGCCATTAACAACAGTATTGGAAGGAATGTAAATTGACAAAAAAAATAAATAAAACCTCAAATAGCTCTTAACCACATGCAGCTAGAGATATTTTCCACTGATCAGATTGGCAATGATCAGAGCTTTATTTTTTTTTTTTAATTCTGGCAAAGGTATAGAAAAGCAGATATTTTCATACATTCCCAGGAGAAGTGGAAATTGAAAGAGCCTCTAAGGAAGGTAATTTAGCAATAAAACTACTCAGATTTAAAATGTGCATGCCTTTCAACCCAGAAAAGTTACTTCCATAAAGTTAACCTCTTTTATATTGGGAACTGATGTATATTGAAGTTATTCATTTTAGCATTGCTTATAAGATCAAAAGAGTGAAAACAACCTAAATGACCATTACTAAGTGTCTAGTTAGATAAATTATGAGTTCTAATCTATGCAATAGAATTGATCACTGTTTAAAATAATAAGGTATATCTATGCTTACTGCCATAATGAAAAATCAAGGTGCAGAATACTGTTTTTATTCTGGTAACATATTTATACCTAGAATATATACTTGTTTACATGTGAAATGGATTATCTCCACTAAAATAAACATGAATCTTGTACTAGTGATTTCCTCTTGGAAAGAAGACGTGGTATCTACAGATAAAGACTGGGATGAATATTTACTTTTTAGTCTATATGGTTTTAATATTTTATGATATTTTATTCCGTTTTAAAAAAATGAGTCAGGACTCTAAAAATCAACACCCTACCTCCTGCCAGAGGGTTTACCATTTTATTTTTCAGACACAGCTTTTTTAAGACAAGGTGACAACACCTAAGGGAGAGCTGCCCAGGAAATACCAAATTGGTTTGTTTGAACAATAACGTTGAGTTACACAGCTACTGTGCCTAACTGTTCCATTACTGACTAGACCTCTTTCAGCTCTCAGGGCTGAAATCCACTTCCAATGCTCCTGGCTTCTTTTTATTATTATTATTATTCTTTAAGTTCTAGGGTACATGTGCACAACGTGCAGATTTGTCACATATGTATATATGTGCCATGTTGGTGTGCTGCACCCATTAACTCGTCATTTACATTAGATATATCTCCTAATGCTATTCCTTCCCCCTCCTGCCTCCCCACAATAGGCCCCGATGTGTGATATTCCCCTTCCTGTGTTCAAGTGTTCTCATTGTTCAGTTCCCACCTATGAGTCAGAACATGCGGTGTTTGGTTTTCTGTTCTTGCGACAGTTTGCTGAGAATGATGGTTTCCAGCTGCATCCATGTGCCTACAAAGGACATGAACTTATCCTTCTTTATGGTTGCATGGTATTCCATGGTGTATATGTGCCACATTTTCTTAATTCAGTCTGTCACTGATGGACATTTGGGTTGATTCCAAGTCTTTGCTATTGTGAATAGTGCTGCAATAAACATATGTGTGCATGTGTCTTTATAGCAGCATGATTTATAATCCTTTGGGTATATACCCCGTAATGGGATGACTGGGTCAAATGGTATTTCTAGTTCTAGATCCTTGAGGAATCACCATACCGGTTTCCACAATGGTTGAACTAGTTTACAGTCCCACCAACAGCATAAAAGCGTTCCTATTTCTCGACATCCTCTCCAACACCTGTTGTTTCCTGACTTTTCAACGATTGCCATTCTAACTGGTGTGAGATGGTATCTCATTGTGGTTTTGATTTGCATTTCTCTGATGGCGAGTGATGATGAGCATTTTTTCATGTGTCTGTTGGCTGTATGAATGTCTTCTTTTGAGAAATGTCTGTTCATATCCTTTGCCCACTTTTTGATGGGGTTGTTTGTTTTTTTCTTGTAAATTTGTTTGA
>NW_016816502.1:2392413-2402520 GCF_001698545.2 Rhinopithecus bieti | reverse complement strand
TTTTAAAAAAATTTTCTTTTTTTTTTTTTTTTTGGATGGAGTTTTGCTCTTGTTGCCCAGGTTGGAGTGCAATGGTGCAATCTCGGCCCACCACAACCTCTGCCTCCTGGGTTCAAATGATTCTCCTGCCTCAGTCTCACGAGTAGTTGGGATTATAGGTATGTGCCACCACGCCCAGCTAATTTTGTTTTTTTTAGTAGAGACGGGTTTCTCCATGTTGGTCAGACTAGTTTTGAAATCCTGACCTCAGGTAATCCGCCCGCCTCTGCCTCCCAAAGTGCTGGGATTACAGGTGTGAGACATTTAAACTTAAAAGGGGATTTGTTTGAAAATATATAAAACATGACAGAACTCTTCATAAGCTGCTTTACAAAATAAAACTGTCAACAATAACATATTTTTGCAAGCATAAACACTCTGGTATACTAACAACAGTCACACAAGTATAACAATTATAAGCAGATGAACCATATTCATAAAGAAATAGGTCAAAAAGCAAATATATAAACACATATCTCTATGGTTGGTAATTGTCTGCACCCAGCTTTATATTAATAATTGCAGTCATCTGAAATACCATAATGAAAAACCTAAGTCTTGTGACGACTTTGATCAAAAATCTCAATGGATCATGACTGCATATACAGTCGCCCAAGAGTCAAGATCGTGAGAAATTTTATCTTTCACAAATGCAGATATAGAACAAAAAGACATCTTTTTATTTATTTGGAAAATTTCCATGTTTTTCATACATGCACAATGGTTATGCCTGGTCAACCTTGTGATAATGCACTTTGTGAAGTCAAATTGAAACAAATGCACAAAATGAATTAGAACTCTCTAAAAGTCTTTACACAATTTATACATCCAGTATTAGAAATGATGTGAAGATGAAATGCATAGCCCAGAAAATTGGTCTACAATGAAGCAGCAGAAGTTGTACATGGTTGAACAATTTGGCAGAGAAGATTTCTTGTATTTTTTGCCTGTGTTTTCACTGTGCAACACTCACTACACTTGTATTTAGAGAGTGGTTGTGGTCTACAAATTTTATAAGTGTATGCTATCTATTTGAAAGTGTGGTTATTGCTTAACCATTAAAATTAAGCAATTTTCTGCTTTTGCAGAACTGGTAACAATTAACTTTTAAACTTTTAATTTTCACCACTTACTAGACTTGTACATTTAACTTATCACAGCCTTTTTTCCAGGGAACAATTTCACAGATTTCTTCTATTGTGTTGTAAGGCATACTGTTAAAAAATGATATTTGCCTTCTTCCGTACCAAATCTGTATTAGTCAAGCTTCTCCAGAGAGAAAGAAACAGTAGAATATGTATATGGATATATTAGAGGGAATTTATTAGGAAAATTGGCTTATGTGATTATGATGGCTGAGAAGTCCCATGACACGTCGTCTCCAAGGTGGAGACCCTGGGATGCCCACAGCCTGGTTCAGTCCAAGTCTGAAGGCCTCAGAAACAGGGAAGCCCATGGTGTAACTCTCAGTCTGAGGCCGAAAGCCTCAGGACCCAAGGGGTTGCTGGGGTAAGTCCTGGAGTCCAAAGGCCAACAAGGTTGGAGTTCTGATATCCAGGGAAGCAGAAGAAAACTCTGTTCCAGCTCTCAGAGACAGTCCAGTTTGCCTTTTGTATTTGTTCTCTCCTGATCCCCAGCAGATGAGATGGTGCCTGCCAACACTGAAGGCAGATCTTCCACCTAGTCCACTCAGACTCACACTCATCTCCCTGGAAACTTCCTCACAAGCACACCCCAAATACTGCTTTATTCAGTTTCTAGATATTTCTTAATTTAGTCAAGTTGACACCCTAAATTAAATCCATAAGTCCAGCACTCATGAACTTGGCACCCATACACATCTCCTTAAATCATACTTCATTTCCAAATAAGGACAACAGCAAGGGAATAATTCCCTCCAACATTTTGAAAGATTCCAATCTTTCAAAATTCTGATTTGGGGGATTTTAGACTTTAGGGATTTTAGACTTTAAGAATTTTGATCTTTCGGGATTTTCACATTTGGGATTATGGCATTAGGGATTGTGCCTTTCAGGATTATGATGAACAGTGCTAAAAGATTATCCTTGGCTTCTGGTTTGAATAACTACATGGAGGTTGGTGCTTTCCTCATATGGAAAAGAGTAAAACACAAAAGGGTAGAAGAACAATAAGAATTTTAAGATGCTTTGATATAAACTGGCAAAGATGCAGCCTAAGCATTTTGGTATATAAACTAATAGTTTATTGACAACTCACTGTATTCCAGATCTAAGAGCTTTATGTTGTTATGGACTGAATGCTTTCCCCCCAGTCAAAAATTTATATGTTGAAATCCCAACTCCCAGTGTGATGGCATGAGAAGGTGAGGTCTTTGGGAGATGATTAGGTGGTGAGGGTGAAGCCTTTGTGAATGAGATTCGTGTGCCCTTAAAAAAAGAGAAAGAGAGTTTGCCCTCCTTGTTTGCTCTCTATCATGTGAGGATACAACAAGAGGACAGCCCTCTGCAAAGTGTCAAGTAATGAGTTGGAGTTTTGATTATTTTTCACATGAAAAGCTGTATGTCCAGCCTAAATCCAGTGATCACATTTTCCAAATTATGGTTGAACTTATGGGGACAACTGAGTTGAAGAATATTCGAAAAACTTCAGAGCACCAAGTGGACGTTGTCACATAGGGAATAATGTAACGAGCTCCTTAAAGGAAGGGCTCTGCATTTCACCTTTCATTTCTATTTCCTGGAATGTACTCAGAAAGGGTTAAATACATTAAATATAGCATAAAATAATGTTTTCAAGTAATTTTGAGGAAAATATATGATTTTACTCTTATTATTAATGTCACTAGGTTTGCTAAGCTTGCAGTCTCAGAGTTAGACTACTCTTACAAAGTTTTCCTCATTTGTTTTTTTCCCTATCAAGTAAAATAAACCTTCAGTTTTGATAATGCAGCATGAAACACTGGGTTTAGGTCTCATTAGTTACAGAGTAGAGTTGAGCCTTTGAAAGCTCAAAAGAGAATTACTACTACATCATGCAGTAATAAATGTGCAGTAGTAGTTGACATTTAGGAAGCTAGTATTTAGACCTGTAAAATTCAGACTTCTACAGGACAAATGAGATTTTCAAATTATAACAACTTAATTAAATCCAAGATGTGTATTCAGCTACATAGAAAGACTTTTTTACAAGAAGTTTATTTGGTATTCACAAAGAAACAAGTAGAAATTATCACAATCTTGTTTAAATGGAAATTTTGAGTCTCTAAGAGAGAGAGAATGCAATCTCTTAACTTTCTTAAATACAGAAATATTTTACTGATTTTCCACAAAATGTCTTCATTAAGGTAAAGAGAAACTTGGATTTCTCATCTGTCTTTTTTTAAGTGGTGGGGGAAATGTTTAATGTAAGACCACTAAAGACTGGGCGCGGTGGCTCACACCTGTAATCCCAGCACTTTGGGAGGCCAAGACAGGCCGATCACCTGAGATCAGGAGTTCGAGACCAGCGTGGTCAGCATGGTGAAACTAAAAATACAAAAATTAGCCAGGTGTGGTGGCGGGCGCCTGTAATCCTAGCTACTTGGGAGGCTGAGGCAGGAGAATCGTTTGAACCCGGGAGGCGGAGGTTGCAGTGAGTCAAGATCATGCCACTGCACTCCAGCCTGGGAAACAGAGCGAGACTCCATCTCAAAAAACAGAAAAAAAGAAGCCAATCTCTGTGTGGGTCCTCAATACACTACCTGTGCCCAAGAGAAGAGACAGAATAAATATTCATGAGGAAATAGAGACATTTAATAAAGAAATGTAATTGATATTTTTCCCCAAAGTAACAATTCTAGTGAAGACAGTAAATAAAGGTGGTTTTTCTCTTCTCCTTTCCTTGGGGCCCACTGAAAACATCAAAATAATTTTTTTTAATAGAGGAGGGAACACCATCTTCAGTAATAGGAAATGACCATGTTTTCTATGTCTGCCTTGGGACACACACCTGCTGAATAGTGAAGAACCATGAAAGAAAATAGATGCTACATCAGACTGGAAGAAGGATACATTTCTCTCCCAAAAGGAGCGTCACGGCCCCATATGTCATATCCAACAATTCTTTGATCAGGAAAATAAGCTGTAAGGGCATGGGTGAGCCATGAAGACAAAAAGAGCCACAGATTGACACTGCAGAATGGTGGAACCGAGCCAAAGAAGAAAGCTTTCTGACCTGCCACTTTGTTTTTTTATTTTCTCAGTGGACCTCTCAGTTGATGAAGATAGGCAGCGGGAAAGCAGGGTGGGGTGGAATGGGAGCAAGGGGAGAGAATGGAGAACCTGTGCCTTAGAAAGGTTTTGTTGTGTACACATACCAATCTCCTAAATAGGAGGCTACTCCCAGCATAAAGGAGGTAAAACATTTGGTGAGAGTATTTGCAACCACACATCTAAGTATCAAACTAAGAACTATTTTTATACTTTTTATTAAGTACATAGAAAGACTTAGTTTAGAATTAACTGCTCTAATTGAGAACTGGCTGACTTGTAAGTGGCCTCTGGAGAATGGTGTTTCTCAAGGCTGTTAAGTGATATTTTTCTGATATAAGCAAGTTTAAGGGTAACAGGGAAGCAGCCATAAACAAGGTGATTTACTCATCCTGGTTTTCCCAGGATTCCCCAGGTTTTAGCACTGAGAGTCCTGCATCCTGGAAAACTCCTCGATTCTGGGAAAATGAGAATGGTTGGTCACTCAGGAAAGGAACCACAATTCCTCCAAGATTCCTCAGTGAAGGGAGTCCTAAAGATAGGATTCTAACTATCATTTGGGCACTGCATCTGGAAAGCAATTAATCAAGAATACGGGCTGGGGAGAGATGAGGTGTGGGTAAATGAGTGGAAACACCAAGGTGGCAGAAATCTGTAACCTTACTGATCCCTTTACCACTGGTAGGCAACTTGGGCCCTGAGAAGCCTCATACCTGTAGTAAAATGATTCCTTGATTTCTAAGTAGCTTTGTAAGTAGGATCCTGTTGCTCAAAAGAAGCAACAATGACATAAGGAACTAGAGAAGGCTGCAGTTCTCTGATCAGGGTCCAGAAAGCCAGCTGTCACATTCCTGCATGGTAGCAGGGGAAAGTCTGGCAATGAAAACAATGAGCTTTATTGAATTGTCCAAAAATGTAATGGCTCGTGTGACTAATTTTATTGTTCCATTAGCTGCTTTTCTAGAATTCTCCTCTGGAGAAGTATTAGTCGTCATTAAATAAAGTAAGTCCTGCTGCTACTCCCCTGTGGCACACGATGTGGAGCAACTCACATGAGTGACTGAAGTGAAGTCCATGCCCCTATTTATTCACTGTCAGGGGCTCAGCCATAACTGTAAATCACAAATGTATGATGACACTCATTAACTCACTTGTGTGCTTTCTTCAGCACGTGGCAATCCAGGGAGAAAGGGTTGTTCTGTGGGCCCTGGTTTGAGGGTTGGCACTAGTTGTGAGAAAGTGCTTGAGGACTTACTGAGAAGGAGGTTAAAATGATTAACTAGAGAGTTCTGGCTGGATAGAGAAAGATAGGAGAGAGCCAAGAAAATGGGAGTGCAGATAACAATCAAAGCCACAATGACATGAAAGAGCAAGTAAAGTGGGTCAAAAGTTATGATCAAAGGATGGAATGTCAAAGTTCAAGATTTCAGAGATAAAATAATTACAATTAATTGAAGGTCCAGAGTATTGGCATAAAAGTGGGTTGCTAAAATGAAGTGAAGAAAATGTCCTTGAAATGAATGACTGAGGGAATTCCTAGAGGGCTGGATAGGTCAGTGTGGACACTGAAGTTTGCCCAGAATTATGTCAGAAGTTGCAATGAGCCATGGGGAGCCCCATGGGATTGGGAGACCCCATTAAGACAGGTCTATCCATGCCACATATCCTCACCGTGGTTCACAGTTCTTATTTGAGCAACTCTTCGTTTTGTGTTGGGGGAAGTAACAGACAGATTTGTACAGGGAACCTAAATTTCGGTTCAAATCATATAGCCCAAATCATATTACAAAAATGTAGTGCTCAGAAAATTGCATCCATAGCCTAAATTCTGACAAAATTACTACAACTCAATGTGGAAGCTTTCCTGGCTTTGGGATGATTGAATAAAAGCCTCAGGGATACGATAACCAAAGAGTTTCTAAGCTGCTTAAATATCAACAAACCTGATCTTGAAGTGAAGCCAGTCACTTCAACTGTAGGAAAAAAGGCAAGTTTATGGAAGAAATGACTAAATGATCACCATATGAACAGCTTGGATGCAAAAGGCAGACTCTTTCATGAGCGAGAGAGACTGAGAGAGTGTGTGTGTGTGTGTTGTTGTTCTACAGTTGTCAATATGAGTTAGGGAGCTAGGGAGTGGGGAAGGGAAGCAAACTCTCTCCACTTAAACTTTGCTCTCTCAACTTTTTCCCTCACTGTGACTGGTTGCCCACATAGCTGACTTCTCCTTAAGTTTTCTACCACTTATCTCGTTTCATGCAATTTGTTCATATTTCCCATTATGTCCTCAATATAAACCTTAACCAAAATTGCAGACATTAAAATGAGACTTTTCCAGAAACTGAGAATTATTATAACCCTTTGTAAGAAAAATTGTCTTAATAAGAACAGTAAACATATATATACACACTATGTGCCAACCTCTATTCTAAGTACTTTATATTCGTTCATTTACCTAATCCTCACAACAAACTCATGAAATACGTGTTATCATTATCCTTATTCGATCTATTTGGAAACCAGGCACAGAGAGGTTAAGAAATTTGCCCAAGATGAAGTCTTAATTTGAACCTGGGTAGTCTGGCTTCAGGGCCCATTTTCTTAACAACTAAACCAGTGGGTTTCCAGGGGTGGTCACCAGGCCAGCAGCAGTAGCAGCAGCATTTGGGAGCTTGTTAGAAATGCATAGTCCTGAGCTCCACACCAAGCCTGCGGAATCAGAAATTTTGGAGGTGGGGTTAGGAATCTGTGTGTTTTAATGAGCTCTCCCAGGAAGTCTGATGCAGTCTCAAGTTTGAGGAACACAGCAATACACCACATTGCCCAAAGCAGCCACGTAGTAACAAAGCTGGCGTCAGTGTCAAAAGACCATGCTGATCACTTCTCCACCCACACTGGGAGCTCAGAATAACTGCTGTTTTAGAATTTCTAGATTGAATTTTTACAATCAGGATTCGAATTCTACTAAAAGGAATTTACTTGAGAACCCACAACAGGGTAATGAACATGGCACAAGTTGTCAACATGCTGATTAGGGTTGTTTCCACATCTGCCCATTTTCAGCTTCAATTGGAAAGAATGTGGCCAAGAAACTGTTTTAAATCACTGAGTCTGGTCCAAGTTAAAAAGTCATCCAACTTCTTCAGAGTGGCAACTGTAGACACAGCCAAATCTGTGTGGCAGAACATCGGCAACACAACTCCAGGTGACACTCTGCCAGATCATTTTAAAATTCTGCTTGTCTATTACTATGAAAAAGTGACTCTCCGTCATTCTCAAGCTTCAGCAATGCCTTTGTAATCAAATTAAGAGAAAAATGTCGTTGCCTCTACCTAAGGTCATACATTTTTTGAATATTCCCATTGCTCAAAGAATACACCTACATAAAAAGACTGGTAGGAAGTAAACCAGCAAGTTAAGTGTCTGTCTCTAGAAAGTGGGATTATGAAAGTATTTTTTCTTCTTACACTTTCATATCCCATGGCTTGACCTCTGCCCTGAGCTCTACATTCCACCAGAACTGCTTACTCAACACCCATTTAAATGCTTGATATGCAACTCAAACTTAACATGTAAAGAAATAACAGCCTAATTTCTACCATTCTCCCAATAAAATCCTTCCCCTTTTTCTCATCTCAGTTAAGAAAAAATTCATACAAGTTCTTGAACCAAATCTTGTAGTCAATCTTTATTCTTTTTCTTTCACAAATTATATCTAATTTGTCAGAAATTCTGTTTGACCAACTACATCCAGAAGGGACTATTTTTTTACCAACATCACAAAGCCACCCTGATCTAAACTACCACCATTTCTCACCTGAATTATCGTAGTTCTGTCCTTACTGGTCTTCATTTTTCCACCATCCCCCTCTAGGTCTATTCTCCACAGAGTTGCCAGAGTGACCCTTTTAAAACATGAGGCAAATCATGTCATTTTATTGATCAAAATTTTACAATGGCTGCCAAGAACTGTGAAGAGTATGAGATTTTATTTTACCCTACCTAAAAGTTAATACATTAGCCTATTAGTGTTTCAGGGATGTCAGCAAAGACAAAAGACTCCTAGGTCCAAGATAAAGGATTTTGTTACTCAGAGCCCAGCAGGAAGCATGAGCATCAGCTGCAAATATCAGTTCTCCATGCTCTCCAGGTCCCTTGACAGCAAGGCAATGAGCCAAAATAAATATGTGTGTATGCAGTGGGGTACATTGTAAGAGAGGGACAATGAGTTCATGGAATGCATCATTTTATAGCAAGCACTAAGCAAGCCTGCTCTTTGTCCTGGAAGAAGAAGACATCCCTCAAGGTTGCTCATTACAAACATGACTCTGAGAAATGGCCTGGATAAAGAGTGATCAGGGACTTGCATTCTTGGCATACTTAGCAATGAAGTATGAAGGTGCATAAGACATCCATGGAGGACAATCTGCTCCAACAATGACTTCCCACATTAATTAGAATAAAAGCAATGATCTTTATAATAATCTACAAGGTCCCACACTATCTGCTTTCCTTCATCTCCATTTCTTTCTGTCTTTATCACTCATCACTCTACTGATCACCACTCTGCCTTAGCCATACTGGCTGCCATGCTGTTCCTCACATATGTGAGTCATGATCCTGCCTCAGAACTCTTGGTGTTACGTTCTTCTGCCTGGAATGCTCTTCCTACAGTTATAGTCATAGCATTATAGATTGAACACTTATGTCCCCAAAACATTCATATGTTTAAATCCTAACCCCCAGGGTGATGGATAGTATTAGAAGGTGGGTATTTTGGGAGGTGATTAGGTTATAAGGACAGAGCCCTCATGACTGAAATTAATGCCCTTATAAAAGAGATCCCACAAAGCTAGCCCTCCCCTTCCACCACGTGTGAGGACACAGCCAGAGGTGCTCTCTGTGAGGAAACGTGTCTTCACCAGACACCAGATCTGCTGGTGCCATGATCATGGGCTTCTCAGCCTCCAGAACTGTGATAAATAAATCTTTCTAGTTTATGAGCCATTCTGTTTACAGTATTTTTGGAAAAGCAGCCTGAATGAGGACACATGATTTATTACCTTATTTTCTTCAAGAACTTGTTCAAATGTCATCTTTTCTGTGAGGTCTTTTCTGGCCACTATATTTAAAACTCCTATCTCTAAACCTCCTAGCACTCCACATGCCCCATGCCCTGACTTATTTTTCTGTTTGTACTTATCACCATCTGACATACCATATAAACACCTATATTTTTATGTGTGTGTGTGTGTGTGTGTGTATATATATATATATATTTTATGTGTGTGTGTGTGTGTGTGTGTATATATATATATACACACACACACACACATATATATACACACATATACACACACAGAGATATATGCATATATGTGTAAATATATATGATCTACTATATTAGATATGTGTATAATTTATTGTATGTCTCTCCCCCAAGAGGACAGGGACTTTAATGGTTTTGTTCACTACTGGATCATCAGTATCTAAAACCAGTCCTATAGCACATAGCAGGTACTCAAAAAATATTGTTGAGGCCAAGTGTGGTGGCTCACACTTGTAATGCCAGCACTTTGGGAGGCTGAGGCATCTGGATCACCTGAGGTCAGGAGTTCGAGACCAGCCTGGCCAACATGGTGAAATCCCGTCTTGACCAAAAGTACAAAAATTAGCCAGGCATGGTGGCAGATGCCTGTAATCCCAGTTACTTGGGAGGCTGAGGTGGGAGAATTGCTTAAACCCAGGAGGTAGAGGTTGCAGTGAGCCGAGATTGCACCATTGCACTCCAGCCTAGGGGGCAAGAGCGAGACTTTGTCTGAAAATATATATATATATA
>NW_016816502.1:2374633-2392042 GCF_001698545.2 Rhinopithecus bieti | reverse complement strand
TATATGTTGTGAATAAGTTAATGTTTTGTACAGTTTTCAAGTTTCCTAAAACAAACATCATTTTTATAATCAGAAACAAACAGTATAAGGTTACTTTTAATGGCATTACTTTTAATGGCAAAAACCACAATTACTTTTGCACCAACCTAATGCTTTCTATATAGAAGAATTTGCCCAAATGCAACAAGATGTTTATAGACCCAAACAACTCAGGCAGACCCCACCCACATCCCTGGATGAGGTATGAGTAGCTAGCAATAGCTAACCTTACCAAGCATTACTATGCTGGACACTTTATAAATTGCTCATGTAATTTTTGCAATTTTGTAAGACATAGTCCCCATTTTACCTGTAAAGAAACAGAGGCTCAGTTAAATAACTTATTCAAGATAGCAAAGTTTATAGAATTGGGATTAGGAATCCAGACAGCAGTACTGCCCTGAGTTCTGGATAAGGAGGGCCCCTGTTTGAGACTTCTTGTTTTTGTATGACTTCCTCAGCATTTTCTAAGTCTCCTCAGTTGCCTGAACTCAATCTTAAGTCTAGCAATGCTGTCTGGGCACGATGTCCTGATATTAAACCCTATTTCTTCTCTTCCAAATGCTCTCCAATCCTCTCCTCTGCACAAGATCCTGAAGGGCATCAGAACTCATGCTAATAGGCTCCAGGAGAATGGTTCAGATGCAGGTTCCAGGACAGTGGCCTGACAAGTGGATCACTCCTGCTGACTCTTGCAGCATTTCTTTCATGGGATTATGTGAGATGGGACCATCAGGATGACTAACTTGGGTGGCTCTTACCCCACTGAAAAGATAAGTTCTGGGCTCCAGGCTACTGAGGACCATTGCTGGTACTTGGGTTTGAGCCAGATGTGTGGTCCCATGCATCAGCTCTTGCTTATCTGTATCTCAACCCTGATGCCACATACTGTCTACAGCACCTAAGGATGGTGGGAACAGTGATCTCTCAACTTATGTGCCCCCCACCCCCTGGCACCCAAAGCAGTCATTCCACCCCCCTCTTCAGGGTCCATACCCTGCATCCAGAAGTGCTCTGGGAACTCTGTTGCTCCGCGATGCCAATGGATGCTTCTCATCATTGTCTTCTTTTGACTGATTGGTACAATGATAGAGGTCTCTCCTGGGTTAGTTTTAATCCATGACAGATGCGAAATGAACATTTCTTGTGCAAATGGGACTGCTCTTTTCGCCCTGCCCTTGGGCTCTCACATCTTCTCCTCAAGAGCGGCAGTGAATGGAAGGCACAGGTGGACTCCACACAGAAAGGGATCACATTCTCAGAATCCATCATTAAAATTTAACAAGTTAAAGAAGAAAACATGGCCGGTTGTTACTTTGCTCTAGTTTATGCTCTAAAATTCCAATCTGTAAACTTAACATGAATAACAAATAAATTATTATCCATTTTTTCTGAATATTCTGCATAAAACTTGCATTTGTAGTCATCACAAGAACATATGTGGCACTTAACTTGGCACAATAACCTTTGAGTGTCATTGGAAGCCAATATTCATGGGGTCACAATGAATAATGCAACATCACAAGTAATGATGTAACCAGCAATTAAATAAATAGTATTAGGGAACTGCAAAAGCAAGATAATTTCTGTTGCTTCAATGCAAACAGGTTCCAGTGAGCCATGGCATTGTCTGTAACATCATTGCTCTCTTTTCATTGTGATGAGATAATAAACACGAAGAGATGTGTTCCAGAACACAATTGGCAGAGATGGTGCCGGAACACAATAAAAAACTTTCTGAGGCCAACCTTTTATTTAATATCCAAATAAACTATCAGCGCAATCTAGCCAATCTTTTTTTTGTCATCAGTCACTGTTCTCTACTACATTTGTAAAAGGCTGCTTTATCTTGGCATAGCTGCAGCCCATTTCTGTGTTGAGATTTTTACATTACATAGCATTATTGCTATTTTCTCACACTGTGTATCTTCCTGTGCAAATCTCCCTCCTAAACGCAGACAATCAGCAGCTTATCTTCTTGATACCTAGATTCCTACTGGCCAACACCTCTCAATTCCTCTCTCAGTTACTTCTGTTTTCCTTTGTCCTACACTGTTTACCAACCTTTTCTCTTCCTCATTTTCTTCTTCTGCAATAAAAACCTAAAAAAGAAACAGAAATTCCATTACTTTCTATCCTCCCTAATCTAGTGTTTCTCAATGCATAATCTTCTGATGATCTTAATCAAAATCACTAGAGGGCTTTTAAAAACACTATACAGGTTCCTAGGCCCCATCTAGATCAACTGAATCATGCCTTTGAGAAGATGGCCTGGGTCACCCATGTTTAATCAATCAGGTTGATTCGTTCACAGGCTAAAGCTTGAGATCACCAACTTAATCACAAGGAAAAAAAGAAAAACAAAACAAGAACAACAAAAAAATTGCACCACTGTTGTCAAACTTCATGATTTATGGAGTCAAGTACAAAAGCATATTGCACGGACTGATGACATAACGTACAACTGTGCTAGGTACAGTGTCGTACATATGCTGTGATGTTAGAATATGAAGTACAGGCTTGCACACATTGCCCTTCAATCTGGAACCTCTTTTGCTCACTTATCTAATTTCTATGTCCTTCAAAACCAGATTCCTCCATGAAGCCTTCCCTGGCTCGTCCTGCCTCTTCTTGCAAAGCCCAGGTTCACATGTTGTTCACACCTCTCTTTATATTAATGATCAGACAATATTTCTCATTGTTTCTTCATGCATGGAGCTGTTTCCCCCTTCAAAGTGTGAGGTTCATCAGAGCTGAGATATCTGTTTATCTCCAACAATTTATGAATATATATGTCCCTGTGCTATATGGCAAGTACAAAATAAATAGTTGTCGAATTAATGAACAAGAAAAAATAAGAACAAGAACAGATCCAAGTGATTTTGCAAAGTTTAAAATGAGGCACTATAAATTATCTAGGTGAGTGCTGCAATAGAAATGAAATATATTATCCAAGTTCTACTCTCAAATTTTATTGATTTCCTTATGGAAAACATGTGCTGTGTTCAAAGTCAAAGACTTTAATGCAAGTCAGATCTTCCTTCATAATCCTTTGGAAATAGTCTTTGACAATGAGGAGAGAGTGAAATGTTGTCACATTATAAATAAGGCTAAAAATACATACTTGATGTCATCTAGTGTTTGGTCTTCCAAGAACCAAAATTAGTCATTGCAACATTTCAACTTAACATCTGCCCTCTCAACCTGTTCAGCTGGGTTGTTTGTAAAACATTCCAGCTTATATCTTCACAGTAATGTGAGTGGGAGTAGGAACCCTCTGTTGAGAACATTTTTTTAGTAAGATTCTAAAGGGACAGTTATTTGTGGAAACCAGTTGATGGATGGGGGCAGCTGGAGAAGCCAGAGACAGGTGAAGAGAATAATTTGATCCTCCTGTGACTTTTCCTAGTGCTGACTTCCATCTCCCCAGCTGAGAACTCCTGTGATAGCTTCCTGTGTACCCCCCAACCACTGGCTCATTCCTCCCCTCCAGTCTAGTCTCTCCCCAAGTCCCACCACAGCAGACAACTTCAGCTGAAGAACATTTTGGTTTGAGGTATCCTGAAAATGGAGATACCCCTTTCTTGGATTTCTTTAATTGATATATCATATTTGTATGCATTTGGAGTTACATGTTATATTTTGATACATGTGTACAACATGCAATGGTTAAATCAGGGTAATTGGTTATCAAACATTTATCTTTTCTTTGTGTTGGGAACACTACACTTCTTCTCTTTTAGCTATTTTGAAATATACAATAAGTTATTAACTATAATTTCCCTTCCATACTATTAAATATTAGAACGTATTCCTTCTATCTAACTGAACTTTTGTACCCATTAACCCAATTCTAAACATTCTACAACTATAAATGACTGGCAGGAAAAAAATAATAAATTGAAACAAAACATCAGAACTTAAAAACAGCTGGATTTTCTTCCAGGTGGAGTTGATGCCCTCTGAATTTTCTTGTAAGTTGTATCTTTTCTTCAAAGAAGTTCAGAATACTATCCTCTAGGATTAGGGCAACCTTTTGTAGGAAGAACTGACATTCTCCAAATTCTCCCTCAACCAGCTTCTTAGTGCCCCATGTTCCACAATTACATGCTCATTTATTGGTTTAAAACTTGTGTAGCTTTACTTGTGTATTTTTCACTCCCTAGTCGTGTTTATACATCACGACCTTAACATGGATACCTCAGAGTGAAGATATTTGTCAGATCTATTTCTGAGACCAAAAGACATTGGGGATGATGATGTTGTGAGGGTGGGGGTTGGGGAATAACTGGGAATGCCAGGGCCCACTTGGGCTGCCAGGAGTGAGGGAATCACAGGATGTCTTCAGACCTATCTCATTTTCTTCACAATTTCCCCTGCCCAGTCCTACTTAGAGTATAAAAGGCACAGCTTTTGCCATATGTTCTTTGATTCCCCTGATTAGCAATAGCCCTGAAATATCACAATGCTTTTGCTATTTAAGACCTTAATGCTCTTTAAAGACTTCTTTATTAACTGTAGCACGTAAGTTCAAGTTATGGCAAGAGACTTAACGTTTTTCGGGGCATTGTCAGTAATTCAGGATAGGATCGCAAAAGTAATAAGAATAGGAGAAAGAAAAAGATGATGATGCATTGCTGATGCAGTACCTGAGATTTTCATGTCACAGGCTGAACAGAGGTACAAGTTTTCCCACAGAAATAAACTACCAACTGTTATGTATCTGCAGCAGAGAAGGAAGGTATGATTCAGAAATTGATTTCTATCAAATTGTCTATAGCTCTATTTTGATTATCCACACTTTCATATTCGTAATATTATATTGATGCAAAAGTAATCACGGTTTTTGCCATTGAAGGTAATGGCACCAACCTAAAGTCTGAAAAGATTCAGCAAACAAAACCTGAAAATGTACTATGCAGCCGTTTCTAAAACCTTTCCACAGTTCATCCTTTCTTCCTGCCATTAGGCCCGGCACCAAATTCTTTCCTTCTGCCTCTCCATTACCAGGGCTAGTGCTTTAATGTTCCTTATTCACGAATTATCTGACCAAAATAACCCAGTCTTTGTTAAAATTAATTGCTCTGAAACAGTTTTAAAACACGGCACATAAAATTTAATTATGCTAATAAATACTTGGAATATCATTAAGTTATTACAAATTAAGGGTATAGGAACTTACGGTCTGGTGGGGAATTTACAGTCTAGATGAAAACTACATACAGCCTGCTTAGAGAAGACAAAGCAAATGCAATTTTGCCATTGATGAGGCACAGAGCTCTGTTGAAACACCAAGGAAGGAGGTATTATTTCTGTCTGAAAGGAGAAGGGAAATGCTCATGAAGGAGGAAGATGGTAGCTAACTGAGATAACTAGTGATTGTGAACACCACTTCTTTGAATGATCATTATGAAAAATATCTATGAACTAGATTCTTCTCTACATAGAAGTTTGAACAAAGCATTAAATGTTGAATGCAGGAAGTTACCTAAACTACTAAATAAAAACTAATTTATTTTTGTTATACACTGACATCTGTCAATAACAGATAACACTTCCCTGAAAGTCAGAGTTTCAGTTCAATACCAGGTAGACAGTGAATTAAAAAAACAATAAACAAGTAACCCTTGTATACTTATATAACATCATCTTTAAAAAGAGTATCCAATATCAAAGTCAAGTGCCAAGGCTAAGGGAGGCAGCCTGCTGCCCCAGAAAGGGCATACATCGGCTTTGCCTATGGAAGACCTGTGTTCCATTGCCAGCTTTATTTATTTATTTATTAGCTCTGCATGCTTTGATTTAGGTACTTTATCTTTTTCTCAAAGTTTTCAATTCTTTTCCTATAAAAGAGAAATGTTATTAGATCTTACTAATGCACCCACCTAAAAACTTAAATTCAGTGTCTGAAAAAATCACTGTTTAGTCTAAAAATTTTGTTAATTTATTTCATTTTCTTGAATTGTGGTGGCTGATGCCAACCTTAGGAAGGCCAAGACAGGAGGATTGTTCGAGCCCAGGAGTTCAAGACCAGCCTGGGCAACATAGTGGGATCCTATCTCTATAAAAAAAAAAAAAAAAAAAAAAAAAATTAGCTGGGCGTGGTGGCATGTACCTGTAGTCTCAGCTACTAGGCAGGCTGAGTTGGGAGGATTGCTAGAGCTCAGGAGGTCGAAGCTGCAGTGAGCTAATTACAGTACTGCACTCCAGCCTGGGCAACACGAAAGCTTGTCTCAAAACAAAATAAAATAAAATAATTTAAAAATTTTTAAAAATCACTCTCTCCCTCTTTCTTTCTTCCTTGCTTCCTTATCTCCCCTTCCCACTCTCTCACTGTATTACATATGCTGCAATTCTATCCACAGGTAGACTAGCTTGTAATGCTACTTAGGGAAAATTTTACTAATACATTTCTCACATAATAATAAAAATAAGGATAATAAAGAACATCAAAGAATTAATACTATCCCCCGTAATGAAGAGACAGAAGGAAGCAATTCATGTCCCATCTGAGGGTTTGAGGAAAGAAGAGGAGGTATGGAAGCCTTCAGTGGGGCAGCAAGGTACGTTTTTCACAGATCCTCTAAGGTTTTTAAGAGCACATTTTTCCTAGAGATTCTCCAAGACACAACTGCCAAATACAAATTTCAAATTGCTCTCTATATACTAGTGTTCTTGATTTGTATGGCTGATAATTGCCTTTTAATGGGGCTTCATATTTAGGATCACACCTTACCTTCTCTACACCATGACGAACTTGGGGCAGTAAATATCACCACCCCATGTGGCATTTCTTCAGCACACAAAATCCATCCTATGCTGAGTTTTCCTTGGTGCCCAGCTAACTAGAGTTAGAGCCCAGTCTTAACTCAGATGTTGAGTAATTCCACTTGCTAGGCATTCAGACCTCAAGCTTGTGGGGTGCCCTTCCTAACCTTTCTTAATAATGAGACTATAACCTACCTTGTCCCAGACAAAATGTCAAATGCTTTGCATGCACTCTTGATTACCTGTAACCTCAAAGCACATTAGGAAAGACTGTGCTTGCTTTACAGATGAAGAAATGATGAGGCTCAGATCAGTTAAGAAAGTCACCTTAGACTGAGTGTGATGGCTCATGCCCGTAATCCCAGCATTTGGGGGAGCCAAGGCAGGAGGTTAGCTTGAGGCCAGGAGTTTGAGGCCAGGAGTCTGAGACTAGCCCAGGCAACATAGTGAGACCCTCTACAAAAATTAAATTTGAAAAATTAGCCAGGCTTGATGGTGAGCCTGTAAGTCCCATCTACTTGAGAGGCTGAGTAGGGAGGATTGCTTGAGCCCAAGAGTTTGAGGTTTCAGTGAGTCATGACCATACCACTGCACTCTGGTTAGAGAAATTTGCCTTAAGTCACATCGTTAGTGAATATCAGAAGCAAACTGCAAACCCAGGCACATTCTACATATTTTCAAATGTCTTTTCAAATAAATGTTACTGCAAAATAAGAAAAAATAAAAAACAAATGTCACTGCAGCCTTCCTTTCCATTGAACTTGCACTGCTTTCTGTTGGAGTCTTACTTAGAAGGAAGTCTGCAAATTTCCTCCCTTCTCCACTCACCGTTTCACTATAAAGTCTTTGGGATGAATAAATGACTTGCTCTATTTTTCCTACTATGCCTAGCACTGTAAGAGCTTAGACATATTTTTAAGTGATTAACACCATGTTTGAAAAGCTGTCCCAAAGAAACCAAAGCTAGGCTTGTGACTCCAGGTACTTCACTCCTATTGAAAAGTAGTAACTAAGAGAAAGTATACAAATTAGTAGAATGCTTTAATTTCCATTGGAGGTAAATAAGTAACCCCATTTTTATTTGCCAGTGAAGTAAAAAATGTGATCACTGACATGTCCATTGATGTCCACTCCTACCAAAATCTTTGAGGTGGCCCATCCCTTTATGAAGACACAGTCTAGTGTGAGTAGACATCTGCAGAAACTTCTAGATGATGATATTTTCCAATCCTAATTATTTGATAAAGAAGTTTAAAGCAACTCATAGTTAAAAACTCTTTGCTATTGTGAATAGTGCTGCAATGAACACACACATTCATGTACCTTTATAATAGAATGAAATATATTCCTTTTGGTTGCAGGAACAGAAAACTAAACACCACATGTTCCCACTTATAAGTGGGAGTTGAACAATAAGAACGCATGGTCACAGGGAGGGGAACAACACAGACTGGGGCCTATGGGGGCGGGTGAAGTTTGGGAGAGCATCAAGAAAAATAGCTAATCCACGCTGGGCTTAATACCTAGGCGGTGGGTTGATAGGTGCAGCAAACCACCTATCAAACCATGGCACATGTTTACCGATGTGACAAACTTGCATATTCCGCACATCTGCACATGTATCCCAGAACTTAAAATAAAACAAACAAACAAAAAAACTCTTGACATGCATTGAATCAGTTCAGTCTCTTCTGTAGCTTTCAACCAGTTGCCCTGCTGGTTATGGCAGATCTCTCTCTGAATTTAACCTCCCCATGTTGTTGTTTTCATTAATGTCCTTAGGAGACTGCTGTTCTTCCTGGAAGCTCAGAGCCTCTGAGTTGGCAAAGTTTATTATTTGACTATCGTTTTTCAAGGGGGGAGGTAGACTCAGGCTAACATACGATATCCTGTATCATAAAGTTCCAAATAGTAAGTTCCAAAACCAAATGAGAAGTTTTCATTGTTTCTCGAAGAAATAAATAATATCACAAAACAGAAAACTTAATCTTTACTTAAACATATAAATATAAATTCATCTCAAATATTTAATAATTCTTAGACACCAGAAACAGAATAATCTCTTCTTTTGATGGGGAGGGGCTGATATTTGGGTGGTGATTCACTGTCTTGGAGCAGCAGAACACCAAAATGAATTTCTAATCTATAATAAATAGTGGCGGTGGAGTCTAAAAACTCTGGAGAAACATTTACTACTAACTACTGTTCCCTAAATGTCAAGATGTGCCCAATTACTCTCTGGAAATATTACAGATGAAAATTACATCAATCCTTATTCACGTCCTCAGTTCCAGGAAAATATAAGCTCTCAGTCACTTGGGCAATTTTCTGGGAGAGAAGGAAATTAGTTTCAAATGGTTTGGTAATCATCTCAAAGGTATATCTGTCAAAGTGAATCCGCCTGAAGGTTTAGAGAAACATTTATGTTGTTACTGCTTTGTTCAGCTCAACAGAAACCTCTCAAGAAATCTGAAGAGCTAGCTTCCTAATATTCTCCAAAGCTTTTCTGAAATCACCTTCCCAATGAGGCCTTCCCCACAACCCTTTTTAAAGCTGTTAACTCTCCTCCTAACAATTTTCTACCTTCCTTTCCTATTTGCTTGTCTCCAAAGCACTTATTACCAGGTGACAAACTGTATATTCTACTACGTTATTTATATATCGCCTATCTTCTTCAACTAAAACATAAGCTCCATGAAAACAGAAATTGTTTTCCTGCCATATCCCCTTCACATAAAGTAGGCAGACACAGGTGCTCAGAAAATACTTACTAAATGACCAAGATAATAAATAAATAAATAAATAAATAAATAATCTAAGATAGTACTTTTATTGAAATTAAAGCCATACATTCAGAGCTGCCAAGAAATAATAGTTTTTTCTATAGTTTTTATGAGCCAGATTTATTTTCAGCAAAGCTACATATTTTTAAAGAAAATACGTGTGTCTTCAAACCACACACTTGGAAAGCAATAAACTACACTGAATGTTTCAGGAGGGAAAACATGGCTCGTGAAACATATTTTTTCATCAGTATTGCCTCTCAAGCAGTTACAAAAGGTGAATGACTTGAATATTCAAATACATGGTGCTTTCAGCACTGAAACTAAAGAAGCACCAAGCTAAGAACCACGATGAGTAGGGTTTTGGTTGTGTGTGTGTGTGTGTGTGTGTTACTATTACTAGAGAGCTTTTTCTCTACTTGCATTAAAAAAGAAAGAAAAAAAAAAAAAAAACCACGTGGCCGGGCGCGGTGGATCAGGCCTGTAGTCCCAGCATCCCAGCACTTTGGGAGACCGAGGCCGGCGAATCACGAGGTCAGGAGATCGAGACCATCCTGGCTAACACGGTAAAACACTGTCTCTACTAAAAATACAAAAAATTATCCGGGCGTGGCGGGCGCCTGTGGTCCCAGTTATTCAGGAGGCTGAGGCAGCAGAATGGAGTGAACCTGGGAGGCGGAGCTTGCAGTGAGCGGAAATCGTGCCACTGCACTCCAGCCTGGGCGACAGAGCGAGACTCCGTCTCAAAAAAAAAGAAACTGTGGGATGGAAAGTGACTCCAAAGTTCTGTGCCTCAGTTTTCCATGCCTCAGTTTCCCATGCTATAAAGTCCTTTCACCCTTTCTAAGGAAAGAATATACTGTAACAGTAAAATGATAAAATAAAATCAATTTGAAAAATATAAATACGTTATTATTGCCAAATACTGATAATATTTATTGACATATATTTACTGATAATAAAGGTGTATGCTTTGGTACTATGTTATACTTAACTTTAAATTTAGGAAAATGTTGGATCATATTGAAAACAAAACGTTTGCAAATATATCAAAGATAGATATACTTCCTTGACTGTGCCATAAAGAGGACATAGGAAAAGGAAATCTTGACTTTCCTTTGGTTTGATTTTATGAAAACAAGTTACCTAGTCTACAGATATAAAAAGAACATATTATATGCACCATCAAAATGAACAATAAACTTAGGTATTAATTTAAGATTTAGTTGTCTATTAATTTGGTAATACAGTAATAAAGTTACACAGATTTTGATGTGAACATTTTGAAATAATAGTAAGATCTACATTTATTTATTTATCTGTAATTTCCTAAATAAAAAAAAATTAAAATTGTAAATTATAGCATACCTATGTCATGAAATAGTAGAACTGATAACTCAAATATGTTCACTGCAGCCATGCTATGGTGAAAAGTTGAGCCAACTCTTTGGTAGATAAATATTTTGGAATTTCTGTCTTCAGTTAAAGGGCTGGCTCTCACACACACTCTAAGAAACAACAGAACATGCTGTGAAATTAGCATTGTGCCTTCCAGTTTGTTTCTGCTGCCAATTAACTACCATGTATAGTCTTGACCAATGTTTATTCTCTGGGACTCAGTTTCCTTCTCTGTGAAAGGAAGTAATTGAATTAAATTATCACAGGAGCATCACAGAATGTTAGAACTAAAGGAGCTTTGGGGATTGTTTTGTCTAACTCCTCCGTGTTATAGAAGAAGCCCATTTTAAAGTGCCTATATCTGCTGGATACAATGATTCTATTACTACTCTTCCAAGTCAGATATCTTACAGTAACATCCCCACATCCCACAAAGGAAATTAAATTGAATTAAGCCTTCTATTCAAAAAGCATAGTAAAGGATATTATCCAAAATGAATAAAATGTGTCAGAAGTAAATTTCTAACCTATGACTAGCAATGCTATTTCTAAATATCCCCCCCACACACACACACAATTTGAAATAGATCTACTCATTCACACAGAGTAAAACTAGAGTTGTTTCTCTTCTTGGAGCATGGAGAGACCAGCATAAGGCCTGAACCCATGTTGATACATAACTGCTGTAGTTGCTAAAATAGCATTTGGTAAAAGTTAATATCCATTGTGGATTCAAATCATGCATAAAATAGCAACTGATGGACATTTTCTGGTTATTTATAAATGTATTTATAATTAAAAGATCTAGCATCAAGCTTAATAAAAATACAGGTGATATAGATAATAACCAGCTTCTAATTAACTTTAGCTAACATTCTTAGACAAAAACAGAAGGGGAGAAAGGCAGTGAGGGAGAAAGGAGGAAAAGAAGAAAGATGGGAAAGAGGAGGGGCAGGGGAAGGGTAAGAGAAAGAAAGAAAAGTATGTTATCAAACTTGCAGAAAAAGAAGCAGAATTAACATTATTTTCAGATGATAGGATTGTAGAGATTGAAAAAAACAGGAGACTCAAGTAAAAGAGACTTAAAGTAAAAACCACTACAAACTATAAGAGATCTGGTATAAATATAAACATGCTTCAATGAAAGCAATAACCACTTTTCAAATATTACATAAGAGATCTTATGTAATATTTCTAGGCAAAGGTAGTACAGCTACAGAATAATTAGGAAGAAAGTAAAGAACTTCTAAGAAAAATGTTTTAGAATGCTTCAGAAAGATAGAAAAATACTTGCTCAAAAGGAAAGCCTACCTTGCTCTTGGACAAGATTTATCATTATAAAGTTAATTTTCACTAAATTAATCTACAGATCTAAAGCTTTCCCAGCAAAAATGACACCTGATTATTTTAGAATTTAACAAATTGATTCTAAAATTTATATGAAGCCATGAATAAGTGGTAATAAACAATCAATCAATCAATCATAATATTTGATTATTGAATAGTTTGGCCTCTTGACCTCCAACCCCCTTTGACTTAAGCAGCATTAATTGAACAGATATTCATTGAAAATCTAATAAGAGCAATATCTTGGCTGCTGATTGATTATTTCAGTAAGAATTGCCTTTTTTCCTGCAAGTTGTAGAGGACCTGACAAACATGATTTACACAATTTAATAACCTTCCATAAGGGGAAGTCTAGAGCTAAGAAGCACAGAGATAACAAAGCAACTCAATAAAGTAAGTCATCAAGGAAACGGCTTGCTTATATCCTCATGCTCAGCCATCTTTAGCTTATAAGCTTTATGCTTTTGGATATGCCTTAGCAATAGTCTTTACGCTATTGCAGCCTCCTTGAAACAAACCAGTTACTGGAGCTCCAGGTGTGACCACATCACACCAGCATCACAAACTGCAAAGAAGGAGAGGAAAGATCACAGAGTTCTGTTTTATTAACGTAAAAAAAAAAAAAAAAAAGCTTTCCCCAAAACACTTAGCTGACTTCTCTTCACCCTTGGTAATATGAATGTGATTTACATATACATCAATTTCTTTTACACAAAATTACTGAGCATCAATATCAGGGAAGTACTCTTGTTGTGAGTTTGGTTATCAATAATAATGTTATTAATAATCTGACCCCGAATGTTGGAAACAATTATAAATTGTAGAGTTGAGGAGAAGTACTTGCTTGAACTCCTGTGGGAATCACCTAAGTATATTCTGTCCAGTGAAAATCTTGCATAAATAACAGTCATCTGTTAAACTGGTTAAAGTAAGTAGTCCAAATCACAATATTTTTCTCCTACTCTTCTCAGTTATCATTTACCAATCAAAGTATTTTTTGCACATTCTGTAGACACAGATCTAAATGACAGGTATATAAAAAGACTTCTTGTGCACAAGATCCTTTTGGTTTAATTAGGGAAATAAGACTTACATTCTGAAAAGAAAACATAAGTAAGAGTGAAATATTCCTAGGTAAAGCAATACTTACAGATTTTTAAAATTGTAATTTTGATTAGCTGCCAGTTTCCCAAATGTTCGCACTTTTTTTTTTTTTAATTTACTATTCCCTTCTGTTCTTTCCCTCTCTTCCTCCTTATTCTTCGAAACTCAGATCAAGGGTTCGCTTCTGTATAAAATCTTGTCCAACCACCCCATATCCTAACAGAATTCGCTGTTTCCTCCTTGTGATTTATGTACCCTCTGCATAATATTTCAACAGCATCTTATAAATTCTTCATGTATTTCTTTGCATGCTTGTCTTATCCAAGATCATGCTCATTCAACTTTTTGTAGCTGTCACCTGGCACAGTGCTGCAAACACAAGAGATCAATTGATTAAGTGAATAAAATGATGAGAGTTTGTCTATTAAAAAAAGAAATAGAGGCTGGGCATGATGGCTTAAACCTGTAATCTCAGAACTTTAGGAGGCTGAGGTGGGAGGGTCAGTTGAGGCCAGGAGTTCAAGACCAGCTTGGGCAACATAGTAATACCCTGTTTTTATTAATAAATTTTTTAAAACAAAATTTAAAGGAGATAGACTATAATGTTGTATGGAGCAAAAAAAAAAAAAAAAAAAAAAAAAAAAAAAAAAAAAAAAGAAACAAATTTTTTTTCTCTTTGATCTTTTTTTTTTTTTTAAAAAAAAAAAAAAAAATAGAAGAGCACAATTGTATTGTCCTTGGACTCATTTTAATCTTCTTAAAATAAGAAATGAACCCAATTTACTTTACTGCTCCTGGGGTAGAAAGTTCAAGGACCAAAGACATTTTCCTGTTTCTGTGCTGAACAAAACTGGAACTAGGCAAAAGTCACTTAGCTACTTGCTGCAGTAAATACATGCTCTGGAAGATAAAACAATGAAACAACAAAAATAGCTTAGTGTTTAAGACTAATAGCTCATTTCTAGACCCTTTCCTTGCCATACCCACCAAACCAAAGTTATTATGCTCTAAACTCTGACCAATCCCAAACAGCTCCATTTGCAAAATCTGCATTAATACCACCCAAAGTCCTGTATATTTTTCTTCCTGAAACTTCCTTCTTTAGATAATTTATTGACAATCTCTAACACATTGATGTTCTCCCTTAGTGTAGTAAGTCTAATTAACTGAGCTGTGCTTGATCAATAAGTTTTTCTAGTGGTCTTTGATGGCATTAAAGGCCAATAGTAGCCTTAAAATGAATTTACATATATTCCCCACTTTTGAAGAACAGTATATCTATAATGGGGAAGCAAATTTTGTGTTACTTACCTTAGATTCTGTTCCCCCCAAAAATGAGGAAGCATGAGCTAATTTATAAAACACAAAGTATTTTATTCACATTTTAAATGACAGTTAAAGTTATATATTTTTCAACTCACTTCCTCTTTTAACAGTATTTCCTCATATTTATAACTTCATTGAATGGCATTACCTCAAAGATAACCACTTATTTTATTTTAACAGTTTTATTAAAGTATAATTTTGTCTTAGTTTGTTTGATGCTGCTATAACTGAATGCCAGAGATTGGATAAGTTATAAAGAAAAGAAATTTATTTCTTACAGTTCTTCAGGCTGAGAATTCCAAGGTCACATGACTGTCTCTGGAGAACCTTCTTCTGGTGGCGACTCTCTGGAGAGTCCTGAGATGGCACAATGCACCCCAAGATGAGAGGACTTATGAGAGAGAGCCAAACTGGCTCTACAACAGACTCACTGCCATGATAACTCACCCATTCCTGTTATAACCCATTAACCTATTAACTCATCAACCTATCAATCCATTAATATAGTAATCCATGAATGGATCAATCAATTCATGAGGGCAGAGTCCACATAACCCAATCACCTGCCAAATGTTCCACCTCTCAACCCTGCCGCATTGGGGATCAAGCTTCTAACAAATAAACTTTTCGAAGATACATTTAAACCATATCAAATTTACATACCCATTTATTTTTATAGTAATATTTGGGGCTAATCATAAAATGCACATTCATTATTAAAAACTGGAAAAAATACAAACAAATATAAATTGTCAACTCTCTGATAAATCCATCTTAAAATTTTGGTCTATTATCACAAATTTGTTTTTCGGCTAAATGCACGCGCACACACATACACACACATTAAAAGTAATTAGAATACTATTTCATATGCGATTTTATAATTTGCTTTTTCTCGTTATATTATAAAAAATGTTCAGGTTTTATCATAAATACTTCAAAAATTTTACATTCATATTTATAGTGAAGTAATGCGATGTTTGAGATTTCCTTCAAAATAATCAGGGTGGAAGCAGGGGAGGCCAGTGGATAAGAAGTGAATAATAAAATAAGCTAGTGTTTAGTTGACATCTGTTCAAGCTGAATGATGACTACATATGAGATCTTTATATGTTTATTCTCCATACTTTTGTATGTTTGATATTTTCTATAAAAAATTTAAAATCTTTTAGTATTTACATTACATTTTATTTACATATTTACTTCATTTTATGTAACTATTCTATTTATTAATTTTCATTAGAGATTTAGATTATTTATAGTTTCTTACTATTGTAAATACCACTGTGATAAGGGTCTTTGTACATAAATATTTGTATTTCTTTGTATGAGACTTTCAGTGATAGCTGAAAGTCTGGAAAGCTTCTCATCTCTGTTTATTTATTTACAAAATACATGAAAAAAAGCCTGCTCTTGTACTTGCCTCCTGGCATGCATAGTAAAACAGTATAAACATTTTAAAACTTCTTTATGTCCATTACTAAATAGTGTTCTGGGAAAGTTGTTTCAAAGAAATTTTAAAACATGTTAGTGTCTTAATCAGTTTGGGTTGCTGTAACAAATATAACATAGACTGGGTGGTTAAAACCACAGAAATTTATTTCTTACCATTATGGAGACTGAGATGTCCAAGATCAAGGTGCCAGTGCTTCAGTTACTGTGACAGCTCTCTTCCTGGTTTTCTGATGGCCACCTTCTTGCTGTATCCTCACATAGTGAGAGAGAGATGATCTCTCTTGTGTCTCTTCTTATAAGGTCACTGATCCCATTAATGAGGGTTTCATTACCTAGTTAACCTAATTAACTCCCAAAGGTCCCACCTTTTCATCATACTGGGGATTAGGTTTAAATCTTTGAATGTAAGGGAACATGAACATTCAGTCTATAACAGACATGTCTATTTATTTTCTGAATTGTTTATACTTGTCCTTGACCATTTATTCGATGCAGGATGTTTCATGATGAGGGGGATAGAGCATGCTAAACTGGCTTTTATAACATAATCGCTCTTGTGATAAGTAACTCTCTCCCATGATAAGCTATTAATTCATTAACCTATTAATCCATTCATGAGGGCAGAACCCTCATGACCCAATCACTTTTAAAAGGCCCCACCTCTTAATACTGTTACATTGGGGATTAAGTTTCAACATAAGTTTCAAAGGGGACAAATATTCGAATTATAACACTTTGCTCCTGGCCCCCCAAAACTCACATTCTTCTCCCATACAAGTAGATTCATTCTACCCTCATATCCCCAAAGTCTTAATTCACTTCAGCACCAACTCAAAAGTTCAAAGTCCAGACCTTCATCTGCATCAGATATGGGTGATACTCAAGTCACAATTCATCTTGAAGTAAATTCTCCTTCAGTTATGAACCTTTGAAATTAAACAAGTTATCTACTTCCAAAAATACTTTTGTGAGACAGGAATAGAACAAACATTCCCATTCCTTCAGGGAGAAATAGCCATCCCCCCAACAACAATAAAAGAAAAGAAGATGAAAAGAGAAGAAAAGGAGAAGAAGGAGAAAGAGGAAGAGGAGAGGAAGAAGAGGAAGGAGAAGGAGAAGGAGAAGAAAGAAGAAGAAGAAGAAGAAGAAGAAGAAGAAGAAGAAGAAGAAGAAGAAGAAGAAGAAGAAG
>NW_016816502.1:2370899-2373789 GCF_001698545.2 Rhinopithecus bieti | reverse complement strand
AGTTTTGTGCCACCTTTGCTTAATAAGGTCTGTCACTGATGGACATTGGGGTTGATTCCAAATCTTTGCTATTGTGAATAGTGCAGCAATAAACATACGTGTGCATGTGTCTTTATAGCAGCATGATTTATAATCCTTTGGGTATATACCCAGTAATGGGATGGCTGGGTTATATGGTACTTCTAGTTCTAGATCCTTGAGGAATCGCCATACTGTTTTCCATAATGGTTGAACTAGTTTACAGTCCCACCAACGGTGTAAAAGTGTCCCTATTTCTCCACATCCTCTCCAGCACCTGTTGTGTAGAAAAGGGTTTTGTTTCACTTTTATGTGCCCAAATATATCAGTCTTTTGCATTGATATTCTGTCATTTCTATGTTTAAAAGATCCTTTAAAGGGGCCTAAGTATTTATTTTGGAAGTGTGTGTTTTCTATGGAAGAATTCTCCAAGGTATAAAACCACTCTCTCCTTTAAGAGATGTTTTTACTTAATGAATGTCCATAAAAAAGAAAAGGATATAATAGCACCATTCTATGTTTTTATATAAATGTTACATTTTAGTTAATTCTATACATTGTTACAATTAATTAGCATTATTTTGAAGCCGGAAATATATGTTGGATGAATGAAACAAAATAGAAAATAAAAGAACAATGACAAAATAAATATTTGGTAAGTGGATAAATAAATAAGCAAATCCCTATAAATTAACGTAACTCCAAGTTGTCACAGTTGATAGTTAAATGCTTAACTGAATATTTTGCCATTTTAAGAATTACTGTTAATATTTTTCTATCTTATCCTAAAAAGAATTCTTCTCGACCTTGGTATGCTATTTCAATCACTCCCTTAAAGCTCGTATTTTTTATCTGCCCTTGCTTTTTATGGTTTCCTTTCAGCACTTCATATTTGCTTCCCTTTGTAGTTTATTTGATCCATAAAGAGTGTACTTAAAATTTTTACTATTTCCACACTGTTAGGTTCTCTTTAAGCTTGTTTCATATGCCCAGCATCATTTGAACATCTTATTTACCCAATAGTGCAAATTTCTTCACGTATTCAGAGTTCCCTAATTTATTTTAAGTGAAAGAAGAGTAATTAAGACACAGCATACATGGAACAATATAGGAGAAAAGTAGTCATTTTTAGAGACTAGCTTTTAATATGTAATAAGAAAATTTAAAATAAAATTAAGTCTATATTTATACGGTGAAATAAATATAAAATTGTTTAAGAAAAGTATAAAATAAAAGTGATACAGACATTAAAGATGAAAAAACACACCATCGGTTTGGGTAAATTACGTCTCATAGCTATAACTCACAAAAAAACCTTGACATTCAATCTTCTAAATAAAGTAGCTTTCAGTTATAATATGTATTTTAATCAAATGTAAAATCAGAGGGTAGAACATTGTCTGACCCAAAATAGAGATTCCATGCATATTTTTTCAAATGTAAATATGTAAACAAAACTTACCAAAAAATGTGGTGTTAAAATTTTTCTGACCTTAGCAAATGCTTTTAAACATATTTTAGAAGGTCATAGGCTTTCCAAAGTCGTTTATCACTACAAGAATAGCTGTCACTTCTTTTACTAAAAGATTCAATTTTCATTGATATCACCATAATTATTACATTACAGGCTTCTAATACTGATGTCAACTTGATCATTTTCAGTGATGTTGCAGTCTTTACAAAGTCCCCTTCCCCTGGAACCATCAATGATCACAAGGGTTTAGAGGGTCTATTTCAAATATTTAAGACCATTTGGTGCACTGACATCTCCCAATGTCCCAGAAAGAATGCCCCCGTGGTACTGGACTTTAAATAAGAAAATCTGACTTCATTCAATCCAACTTTTTGTGTCCATTCTTGGCCCCATTAAGAAGGTAACTGTTAGCTGAAGAAAAAAAGACAGAAGCCAAATAAAAAATAGAGCAGGGCTATAAAATTGAATTTAAATGGATATTTTATTTTAAAAACTCTTTCTGTTAATGAAATATCATACTAATGCTATACATAATAGAACTAAGTAAGAAACTATATACCCCAGGAGAAATTATTGAGCTGGCAAGGTCCTGCCAGAGAAAATAACAAGCCGCTTTTTTAAGAGAATCTTTAGGTTTTTAAACTTTATATAAATGGATCATATGTAGTGTTACATTCCTGAAACATTTTGCTACAGAGAAAATCCATGTTGACACATCCAGTTCATTATTTCTAAGTATTAAAAATATTTGATTGTATCAATAGATCACAATTCATCCCTTTTCTTGCTGATAGACATTCAGATTGTTTTCAATTTTTAACTGCCATCCAATACTGCAACCGTCTTATATAAATTCCTTTGAACATTTATTATTTTCTCCTTGTAAAACCATTAAACATAAGCAAATTCAACTTTACTGGGTAGTTCCTACGGTAAGCAGAAGTCCACATCCTAATCTCTGGAACCTGTGAATATGTTAGGTTATATAAAAAGGGGAATTAAAGGTGAAGATGTAATTAAGGTTGCTAATCAGTCGACCTTGAGATGAAGAAATTATTCTGCATTATCCATGTTGACCCAATGCAATTACAAGAGGGCTTATATTACAGAGGCAAGAGAGGAAGAACCAGAGAGACAGCCACATGAAAAGGACTCAGCCTGACGTTGTCATCTTTGAAGCTGGAGGAACAGTCACAAGATAGGGAATGCAGGAAGCCTATAGAAGCTGAAAAGGCAAGGAAGAGATTTGGCTTCTACCATCTTGGTTTTAACCTAGATAGACCCATTTCCAGGAGAGAAGACCCCAGAATCCCCATCCGGCATTCAAACTTATTTTTCCAGAAAGCACCATAGTATTTGATAGCTATTTTCTTTCTTTTTTTTTTTTTTTTTTTTTTT
>NW_016816502.1:2359197-2367655 GCF_001698545.2 Rhinopithecus bieti | reverse complement strand
CATTGCCAAGACAATCCTAAGTCAAAAGGACAACCATTCTGTAGGTTGCCTGTTCACTCTGATGGTAGTTTCTTTTGCTGTGCAGACCAAAACAGCATGGTACTGGTACCAAAACAGAGATATAGACCAATGGAACAGAACAGAGTCCTCAGCAATAATACCACACATCTACAGCCATCTGATCTTTGACAAACCTGAGAGAAACAAGAAATGGGGAAAGGATTCCCTATTTAATAAATGGTGCTGGGAAAATTGGCTAGCCATAAGTAGAAAGCTGAAACTGGATCCTTTCCTTACTCCTTATACGAAGATTAATTCAAGATGTATTAGAGACTTAAATGTTAGACCTAATACCATAAAACCCTAGAAGAAAATCTAGGTAGTACCATTCAGGACATAGGCATGGGCAAGGACTTCATGTCTAAAACACCAAAAGCAATGGCAGCAAAAGCCAAAATTGACAAATGGGATCTAATTAAACGATAGCTATTTTCTTAATGCTATTAATATTCATATATATTTCTGGCATGCTTTTGTTTAAAGAAGCTTTTGAGAGTTAGTGTGGGAACATAGTAACTATAAGGACCACTTGGTTCTAAGAGAAAATGATTTATGGGTTCCAAGAAAATGACTTCCAAATGAATTTTTGAAATACAGTGTGTAAGGTGGGAACTGCCTTTATAAACATAAACTCACGTAAACACTAGATGGATTTTGTTTATATGTACCCTATAATTCCAACTCTTTCCACTTGTAAGTAAAATTTATAGTGGCCTCCAAAATCATTTATCACCTTAATGACATAATTAAAAATATCTAGTTCTAGGTCTAAGAACCAAGTCTAAAGGTTAAAGAAGATTTCTTTGGCATTAAGGAAAAATTATAACACTAAAGAATGCAAATAGCCAAAAGCCATATGAAAGAAAATTACCCACACAATTTTCTAAGGGTTTCCCCAGACATTCTCTTAATTACTGAGCTAATGACCTTCACCAAACCAAATGCATCTCTCTCCTATGCCACCATTTAGCTTTTTCATATTCCCAGATTTTATACACTATATCGCTGGCTCCTAAAACATGTTTTAAGAAGCGTATTAAGGATGTATTCAAAGTTTTATGGTGATCTCTTTCCTCCAGAGTTGCTCAAGGACAAATTATAAATCAAACAAAGATTGTATTTGGAGTCTATCCTAGCATTTTTATACTTCCTCTTCACCCAGATAATCAATTTTCTCCAACTCAAATATCAGCCACTTTTTAAAAAGTATTATGCCCTTTTGTATTCCAATAGAATTCTTCCTTCAATGCTATAAATTAGTTCTTCTCTCCTTGTGAAAAATTCAAATTTTCATAGTAACTACATTGCAAAGTAGTTACTACCTAAGAAACTAACTCATGAAGAAATGACCTAACATTAAGAAAAATATAATGAGTCACATTTCTTAGATGAATATGCGTAAGAGACAAAATTTGTAGAGAGCATCTCTATACAAAAGAATATATTTCTAACAATGGTTTATCTGACAGTATTCTCAATGGTATATGATAAATGTATTTTTCCACCATATTAGGGATTATGTACACAATATTTAACCTCATTCTTATAAGCATATGGAAATCTTCAATGCAAATTAAATGAACACAGTTTTATAGAGCTGGGCAATATTATAAATTGAATAATGCATGCACGTAAAACTTGAAATTACATAAAGAGCAGTGAATTAAGTAGAGAATATATTTTCTGACAGCGAGCAAACTGAAACATTGGTGTATCTTTGTCTTGACACTTTTGAGCCATTTATGTCATTCATGATTCACTCACACAGGAGTAACTGCTGTAAGGGATATTGTCTACCAAGGCTGCTCAGCTTCAATAATAAAATGGATTAGCAAGTTCAATTGGGACTTATCTGGTACAAGTAATTATTTTTAGCAATATCGAAATGAATTATAGAATTTAAGACTTATAGACATTAAAAAAGGAAAGGTTAGCTGGGGATGCCTGAACCCAAACTCGGGAATGAACTATATACATGTAAAATAAGTTTCTCTAAGACTCAAAGACCACAGAAATGATAACAAAAGCCTGCATTTTTCACAAGAAGATATCCAGTCCTCTGCTGAATAACTTGCAAGCATTTCCAGGGAAAACCAGAGGATGTTTTGCATGTATGCACCTACAGACCCCTTTGACAGTCCCTACAACTGCCTCCATTAACTCTTGTTCCCTCAAAACTCCATAACATCCACTGGCATAGGCACTTCTCACCAGACACTGCAGCCACTATACTGAAGCTATGGGCTAAAATAAAGAATGGAAGTCACTCAGGGACATCCCAGAGTGAAGCTGCTTGTGCTCAGATATTTAACAAAGTTTTGGGAAACGACTTTTTCTGGTTTTACTTATAATCCTCTCTCTTGTTGAAGCCAGACATTTGACTACACAAATAGAGTGGAGAAGAGTGTACACAGAATCACTATTCTACAATAATGACTGAACTCACCCTGCTTATCTGCCAAATACATTATACTTGAGTCCTCTCAGCATGAGTTCTCCCAAAATGCTTATCATTTCATAGGCTATTGGTTGTCATACTTCATCGTGGATCAAATTTTTCTAGGAAACTTTATTAAATAAAGATCACTGCCCTCCCTCTAGTTAAGGATTCAATAAATCTGGGATGGGGTTCATGAATTTGAACCCTGGTTACACCTTGACACTTCTGAATCACATTTAGGCTTAAACTATGACTACTGCTGTAAACACTTTGTTAAACATTTAATTTAAACATGACTGCATAAGCAATCACTTGCAATTAATATATCATGAAGGCCTGAGTTAATTTTGCAACCTCCTAATGAGGACTTGGTGAAAATCTTAGTTGTGTATTATTCACATGTGGCAGTCAGAGTAATGGCCTCCAAATATGTCCAAATCCTAATCCCTGGATCCTATAAAGTACAGATGTGATTAAGGTAAGGATCTTGAGACAGGGAGATTCTTCTGGATTACTTAGGTGGGCCCAACAGAATCACGAGGATCCTTCTAAATGAAAGAAGGAGGCAAGAGAGACAGAGTCAAAAGGGCATGTAATGACAAAAGCAGAGGTTGGAGTAATTCAATCAGCTATTGCTGGCTTTGAAGAGCAAATACAAGGAATGTAGGCAGTCTTTAAGAGCTGGAAAGACAAGAAATAGATTTTCCCCTACTACATCCAGTCCTTCATCCCTTCCAACACTTTGATTTTAACCCAGTAAGACTTATTTTGGACCTCTGACCTCCAGAATTGTAAGAGAATAAAAATGTGTTGTGTTAAGCCACTAAATTTATTGTAATTTGTTACAGCAGCAGCAAGAAACTAATACACCAGGGAAACTAAAATTCCCTGCTCCAATTCAAATGTCCCTTCTGTTTTGTTGGGTTGAGTGTGGTTTCCTAATCCTGTACTATCTTTTGCACTGGTTCTAATCCATGAGCATCTATTTAATAATTTCTGTGTCTTCTGCATGTTCTCACTCATAGGTGGGAAGTGAACAATGAGAACACTTGGACACAGGGTGGGGAACATCACACACCAGTGTCTGTCGTGGGGTGGGAGGATGGGGGAGGGATAGCATTAGGAGAAATACCTAATGTAAATGACGAGTTGATGGGTGCAGCAAACCAACATGGCACATGTATACCTGTGTAACAAACCTGCATGTTGTACGCTTGTACCCTAGAACTTAAAGTATAATAAATAAAAAGTTTTTTAAAAAAGTAATTTCTGTGTCCTTTTTTAAGTTCAGGGATCCCTGTACAGGTTCATTGCATAGGTAAATGAACCTATGTCATGGAGGTTTGTTATATAGCTTATTTCATCACCCAAGTATTAAGCACAGCACCCATCAGTTAATTTTCCTGATCCTCTCTCTCCTCCCACCCTTAACCCTCTAATACGCTCTAGTGTGTGCTCCCCTCTGTCTGTCCACGTGTTCTCATCATTTAGCTATCCCTTAGAAGTGAGAACATACAGCATTTGGTTTTTCTGTTATTTTGCTAAGGATAATGGCCTCCAGCTCCAGCCATGTTCCTGCAAAGGACATGATCATGTGCTTTTTTTTATGGCTGCATAGTATTCCATGGTGTATGTGTACCACATTTTCTTTATCCACTCTGCCACTGATGGGCATTTAGGTTGATTCTATGTCTTTGCTGTTGTGAATAGTGCTGCAATGAACCTATGTATACATGTGTCTTTATGATAGAATGATTTATATTCCTTTGAGTATATACCCGGTAATGGAATTGTTGGGTCAAATGGCAGTTCTGTTTTTAGCTATTTGAAGAATTGCCACATAGCTTTACACAAACGTTGAACTAATTTACACTTCCACCAACAGTATAAAATCATTCCTTTTTCTCAGCAACCTCAACAGCTCCTGTTATTTTCTGACTTTTTAATAACAGACATTCTGACTGTAATAACATAGTATCTGATTGTTGTTTTGATTTGCATTTCTCTAATGATCAGTGATGTTGAGCTTTTTTTCATATGCTTGCTGGCAGCATGTGTGTCTTCTTTTCAAAAGTATCTGTTCATGTCCTTTGTCCACAAATTTCTATGTCTTGATACCAGGTCTTCAAAACTCATTGAGAATTTTTGGTCTTTATCTGATAGCTTAAAGTCCAAGTTTAAATATAAACTTATTACAGTCTATATGCCCGTATCTCTAATTGTTTTACTTTTGTTTGCATCATATAAGATAATCACTCTCTTTTAATTGAATTATCAGCAATAAGTTGGCTACAGATACCTATTACCTGGGAATAGGTTCTTTAGGGGGTAGAGAGCATCTTCTTTTCTACTTCTATACTCTTATTGCTCTATACCCCTCTGGCTTCTTTGAAGGGAAACAATTATACAGGCTATTCTGACCTTTTGCTGTTAAAGAAAACTTGGAGGTTAATCACCACCTGTAAAAGTATTTTCCATGATGCTGAAATCACTGGTTCTGTGGTATGTGTGTGCCACACAATGAGATATCCTTTATGATTAGAACAGCTTGGGACTGTACCATCTCATTCATACTCTGTGTGAACCACATCCAAGGGGCTTGAATGAGACAGGAAATGTTTTTCAGTTCATTTTCAAGGGTTTTTTTGGTGTGCTGAGATTTTAGCAAGTTTGGGAAGGAGAAGAAGGAAGTGCTGTGAGAACTTGATAAGAAGTGCAATGCCACACGCAAGAGCAAAAGAAAAGAAATTGGAAGATGGAGCCTGCCACAAAAGCAATTTGAAACATTCATTGGGGAACAGGGAAAGGGGAAGACCAAAGTGAAAGGAAACAGTCCTATTATCAATTGTGTTGCTTCCCTATTGCTGATCAAATTATCTGAGCTCTACAACTTTCCACATGTAATTGATTTTCCTATTTATTAGCAGAATGACTTAAGACTGAAGGTGAGTCAGTGGCTCAACCTAGAAGGGAATTCATACATAGTTTTTAGTCAACTAGTTAATATTTCTTTTTCAGTTCAGTACTTACTATAGTTTCCAAGTAATAAATCTTAATAATTCTTGAAAAAGGAAGGAAAGAAGAAGTCAGGTTAAAATACAAGTAGCAAAATAAATATATGATTTCAGCTTCTTTTCTACATACAGCTAAACTTTTAGAGGTAGAGTTTGTTTTTATTGGGCTAACACACATCATGTCAGGAGGTCTTAATAATGTTGGCAAGCAAGAAAGCTGATGGAAAGTTTCTCTGGCTAACAAAAATCCTTTTTTAAGAACACATGGAAGGTATCCATTTCAGATAATTTAGAAATCCATGAAGAAAAGAAATACTGAAAGACATTATTTTGTTCTGGCTCTCATGTTTTCTCTTTCTCCCATTTTCCTCTACTTACAGAAAGAAAACCAAGGATTTCTTACTTCATAGGTCAATGAATCAGATACTGGATCTCTGCAGACTCGTAAATGTATGCATTGCCCATGTGGCCTCAGGCAAAGGTAGTTTGCCTTCACATTCAAATTGTACAAATAATAAATGGCCATAGATTAGTACTTTAAGATTTGGAACCTGGAAATAAACATTAGTTTTCAGCATTTTCCAGGTGTTATTTTATGGGGATATTATCATTTATAAGGTTTCTTTGAATGTGTGTGAATTTTTGCATATGACTAGCTAAATTAGAAAATGTATATTCTCAGTTGTTTCTTCCCAACTTGATTTATAACCATTCAACAACAATCATTTAATATTTTCTTCTTCCTTTTGAACCAACCGACTAGGTGCACTTCACAAAGTTACAGATTAGCTGGACAGCCTAAGGCCCACCAAATATATACCCAGTCAAGTAAACCTTGGTGCTATGGTTTGGATGTATCCTCTAAAATGCATGCTGAAGTTTAATTGTTCTTGTGATGGTATTAAGTGGTGGAACCTTTATGAGGGGGTTATGATTAATGCCATTATCTAGAGAGTGGATTATCCCAGGAGAGAGTAGCTAATACGAGGATAAGTTTGCTCCCATTTTCTCTGTGTCTCACATGCTCACTCTCCATGTGATGCCTTCTGCCGTAGAATAACCCTCAGCAGATGCTAGTACCATGCTTTTGAACTTCCCAGCCTCCAGACCCATATGCCAAATAAATCTCTGTTGTTTACAAATTACTCAGTCTGTAGTATTTTGTTGCACCAGCAGGAAATGGACAAAGACAGTTGGCCTCCTTAGAAATATACATGTTTTATCTCTTATAAGTGAGAACATGTGGTATTTGGTTTTCTATTTCTGTATTAATTCACTTAGGATAATTGCCTCCAGCTGCATTCATGTTGCTGCAAAGAACGTGATTTCAGTCTTTTTATGGCTGCATAGTATTTCATGGTGTATATGTACCACATTTTCTTTATCTGTACACTGTTGATGGGCACCTAGACTGATTCCTTTGCTATTGTGAATACTGCTGTGCTGAGCATATGAGTGCATGTGTCTTTTTCGTGAAACAATTAATTTTCCTTTGGGTATATACTCAGTCATGGGACTGCTGAGTCAAAAGCAGCTAGTGAAAAAGGTCAGATCACTTACAAAGGGAACCATCAAGCTTCTCAGAGTGTTCTTAAAAGTACAGAAGATCAGGTCACTCATCTGATTAAAATTCTTCAGTGATTTCTCATTCCTTATAAACTAAAATTCAAACTCTAACATAAGCTACGTTCTGCCTGCCTCTTTGTATCTCCATTCTCCCCTCACTCATTGTGCCCCAGATGTGCTGGCCTCCATCCTGTTCCTCATGCATGTCAAAGTCTCTTCCACCTCAGGGCCCTTGCTATTGCTGTTTCCTGTCTCTGGAAAAATCTCCTCGCCTTTCCTCCAGGTGTTACATGACTGGCTTATTTTGCCTACAAAATTCAGCTCAAATATCTTCTTCAAGAGGTTTTCCTCTAAAGCAGTAGTTCTCAGTCTTCACTGTTTATCAGAATGACCTATGAAGCTAATAAAAACTTCAACGGACTTGATTACTTCCCAATCCTGAGAAGTAATTCAAATTAGGACCCTGGCATCAGTATTAAATCAGAACAAAACAAAACCCTCTACAGGTGGTTCTAATTGCAGCCAAATTTTGAATCAGTGATCTAAAGAAACTCACCATTTTCTTTCTCCATTACAACCAACTTTTAGTGTTCTATAATCCCTTATTTACTTATTTTCTATCATATTCTATAATCACCTTATTTACTTATTTTCACGTTGTCTTTTTCTTTGACAAAAATGTTCATTATATGAGAGAAGGGAAATATTCTCCTTACTCACTGCTGTGCCCCTAATGCCCAAAATATCGTAGGTCAATAAAAGAAGGACTGAAGGACCTTTAGGTCAATAGACAGACAAGCAAAGAAGTGTTAAGCATCTGAGCAACAATATGGAGAATCTATTAAGTAAAGGGGATACTGAAAGTGAAAGAGAGTAAGTGGTGGAAAGACATGAAGAAACCAGAGCGAAGCTGAATCATGAGAATGAAGAAGAGTATAAACTATGAACAACAACATTTGCTCTTAGGCCATTGGTCTCTTCCAACGAAACCTGAAAGTCTAAAGGCTAAAATTGAGTCATTTTTTGTGAGTCCTTAAGACGTCCTACATTGTATCAGTTGTATGCAAACTCAGTTCCATGCAAAACCATGCTCAGCTCCATGCAAACTGCTTTGCTGACACATTGAGATTAAGACTATTTCATTACTGAATTTTAGCATAGAGGAGCCTTACCTTAGACACAGAACCTTTCTGTTTTATTCAAACCATTTTTAATAGAAACCTTTTTAGAGATACACTACATTTACTTACTTTCTTCAAAAGGATATGCTAAAGCATATTTCACATTATCTTGGTAATGCCAGGATTTTTGAAAGTCAAATATTTTATTGTCTTATATTACCCTGGTATTCTTTTTTTTTTTTTTTTTTTTTTTTTTT
>NW_016816502.1:2353433-2357028 GCF_001698545.2 Rhinopithecus bieti | reverse complement strand
GCCAGGATGGTCTCGATCTCCTGACCTCGTGATCCGCCCGTCTCGGCCTCCCAAAGTGCTGGGATTACAGGCTTGAGCCACCGCGCCCGGCCTACCCTGGTATTCTTAAGAAATTTTAAAACATAGACCACAATTACAAAAGTCTTCAGACCAGAGGACATTTATAGTTCCCAACTTTTTTCTCTTTTTGATGTTTTAAGCTTTCTTTTTTATGTCCACAGGAACTGTACTTTTACTGGAATGTTCCCACTTGTTTTTGTTGTTGTTGTTGTTGTTGTTTGTTTGTTTGTTTTCTGGTTTTGAGACGGAGTCTCGCTCTGTTGCCCAGGCTGGATGGAGTGCAGTGGCGAGATCTCAGCTCACTGCAAGCTTGGCCTCCTGGATTCACGCCATTCTCCTGCCTCAGCCTCCCAAGTAGCTGGGACTACAGGGGCCCACCACCACGCCCGGCTAATTTTTTGTATTTTTAGTAGAGGCGGAGTTTCACCGTGTTAGCCAGGATGGTTTCGATCTCCCGACCTCGTGATCCACCCGCCTTGGCCTCCCAAAATGCTGGGATTACAGGCGTGAGCCACCATGCCCAGCCCATGTTTCCACTTCTTAATCATGCTTTTATTTAGCTGTGAGCTTTTAAAGTTAATTACATACTTTTTAAAACAAACACAAATAGTGATTCCCAATCTTGCCTAAAATTGTAATCCCCTGGAGAGTTTTATAATCTACCTATGTCTGCCCCGCTTCAGCCCCTAGAATTTATCATTTAAATGCCCAGAGTGTGGCCAGGGCATTAGCTGTTATTTGTGGGTTTTTAAAATTTTATACTATTTGTATTCCCAGGTGATTCTAATATGTACCTCATGTTAAAATGCACAGAGGTTTGGCAAAGAATACATTTGGAATTATCCAAAAGTTTTCCCTGTTTTTAGGGATAATGTTCAAGTAGCCTTGACTCTTTCCTTAATTCAGTCTCTCCTTAGTATCCCTCACTTGATTACTGCTGCCCCTGCCAATACTCAGCCTCTAAGATTATAAAGCTTTCATTTACGATTCCAGCCCAAGAACAGACAAACTACATTAACTTTGTTCTCTTTAAGCACAAGAGTATTAGAGTTGAAAGGGCTCTTCGCAAATAATCTAATCCAACTCTCTTCTATTTAGAGATGAGAGATCTGAGACAGGGAAGTGGTATGTCTGAGGTCCAGTAAACTAGTTCCTAGAAGAGGTGGCACTACAAATTCTCCATTCATTGACAATTACAATATTGTCCCTGTGGAAAAGTGGTGCTATAAAGTCAGTAAGAGTATTTGTTTAATAAACTCTCTTAGTCAAGGTGCTTTTAGAGTACAAAAAGAAAAACCCATTCAACGTAGCAAAAAAATCACAGAGAGAAACTTAAAAAGTATCAGTAACATCTTGCAGATCTCCAGTCAGGATGCATTAGGAATTGGAACTAGCAATTGGAAAAGCACTGGGGGCCCACTTTGTGTGTGTGTGTGTGTGTGTGTGTGTGTGTGTGTGTGTGTGTGTGTGTGTCTATGTCTATCTCCATGCTACTTTCTCAGCTTTACCTTGCACCTAAAGGTAAGTGACTGGCACTGCTGCTCCTGCAAATAAACATCAGTTTTTGAAACTAACTGAATCTAACAAATACCTCTGTCTCCATTTCAAAGTTTTGGGAGCAGGGACCTGATCAACCCTTTGGTCAGGTGTCCACTCATTCTCCTTCCAAAAATGAGCATGTTGTAGAAATATGGGTACAGGCTTATGTTACCGTTGGGGAGCGTTCTGGAGAGACATTTTCAGAAGTGAGTCATGTGCAATCCTAAACAACGATATTACCCTCACTTAGTAGGACAATTAAACTTCTGAAATTTGCATAACAAAAAGCTTACTGGTTTGTCTTTGACCTGTATTATATCATGAGATTAACAGCTTCATTAATTAGGAGTTCCTGGCAGGTCCCATATTGAAAGCCACATTCTAGAAACATTAATTTTTAAAATTAGTCTCAGGTGATTTAAAGGAATTAAATAAATATCTCAAAGCTCAATGAATCAAAGATGCAATCATAGAGAAAGCATTTGCACGTGCATGTTTAGACAGGTGGCAGAACTTAGTGACAACGCAGCAGAATAAGGAGCCCACCCTCTCTTCTTCAACCAGCCTCACTGGGAAATGTCACCCAGTGAAATTGGTTCAGATAGAATAGTGATTCCCAGTAGTGGTCTCTGGAACAGCAGCATCACTATCACCTGGGAACTTATAGAAACAAGTCCTGAAGTTCCAGCTGAGATCTACAGAATCAGAAACTCTGGGGGTGCGGCCCAGAAATCTGTATTTTAAACAGCCCTCCAGTTGATTCTGATATATTCTAAGCTTTGGAAATCACTACAATAGAAAGCTACTGAGGTTGGGGCCACTGCTTTGACTTGGAATAAGCTGGTTATCTGTCCACAGAGTGGCAAGGTAAAGAAAATGAGCCTAGAATAGACGATGGAAAAACCTAACTTTGTCCTGGAATTGTCTTTGCTGGTAAGAATGGCCTTGAGCAAGTCACCTAGCCTGTCTAACCCTTAGTGTGTTTCATCTTTAAAACAGAAAATAAGGAAAATGACCTTACTAAGTTTTTGAAAATCAAATTTAGAATAATATGTGATACCTTTTTCATCAGAATTTTAAATTAAAATCGTACTAGAATTTTCATAGCCATAGACTACACCTATCCCCGGTACTGAAGAAGAAAAGCAGAATTCAGTTTCACAGTAAAAGGGAGTTTTAACAAGCCAAACATGCCTGCATATATATCATATATGACAGTGTGTTGAAAATATTTGCTGCAGAAGTCACATACAGCTGACTGTAAGGCTAACTCTGCAATATTTATTAAAAATCCCTTCTAAAACTCCTTAAGAAACATGCATAGATATGGGTACAATTGATCCCCACAGATTCTATATTTGCAAATTTGCCTATACACTAAAATTTATTTGTAACCACCATAGCAATACAGAGATTTTGTGGGTATTCATGTGCATGTGATGAGCTGAAAAAATCTGAATTGCTTGACACATACATTCCCAACTGAGGTCAAATAAAGTAACACTCTTCTTTCTTGTTTAAACTCTCTGCTGGTGATTTTGCTCTTTTAAATGGCCCCTAAGCGTAGGCTGAAGTGCTGTCTAGTATTACTAAGTGCAGAAAGACTATGATGTGTTTTATTGAGAAAATACATGTGTTAGATGAATTACACATGAGTTGCCACGCTGTTAGCCATGAGTTCAATGTTAGTGAATCAACAATGTATATTCAAGAAGTTGTCTTCAAACAAAAACACACACAAAACAAAGTTATGTATTGACTGGATGACAAAAATATTGTAATCAAAGACGTGCGGGAATCTGATCCTGTTTTTCTGCTAGGAGAAATGGTTCAGTATTCACTAATTAAATGTTCACAGTGACTTTATAGAATATAACTACTGCAAATAACAAGAATTGTTCATATTTTTAAAGTCTAAAGCCAAGAGGAGTATAAAATTAAAACTTACCAAGCAAGCCTTTGGCGGCTGGAAAGTTTTGAGGACAGTAAAATATAT
>NW_016816502.1:2338763-2352262 GCF_001698545.2 Rhinopithecus bieti | reverse complement strand
TACACATAATCCTAATATATCCCAATATGTACTGGGGGAAAGATGATACAACTACCATCTTTCAAGAATTGTTCAAGAAAGGATTCTTGCTGAAGGTGGGAAGGCTTATCAAATTTAAGATTATATTATGATGCTTATTTTTAAACTGTCTTAAATTTCCTAGTTGAGATATATATATAAATATATTGAATGAATCAAGTATTTACCAAGGTGAACTAAAATTAGCTTATTTATGTTCATTTTACCAAAGGATATAAATACTAGATTGAATTTAAAATGCATAATGCTTTCTGCCAATAAACATCAGCACATTCTGCCAGATGTTTATCGCCACGACAGTTTTAGCATCAGACTCAGAATCTGTGATTACTATTAAATAGTTCTCATAAATACAATTAGAATCATCTTTGTGTTTAGATGGTTTACTTACTATACTTTAAAGTATTTTATCTAGTATTTTGAATAGTTTTGAATATCTAGATTATCAGAAACGGAAAAGGCTTACAATTTTCAATTAGTTGACTAATTATGTAACAAGTATTTATTGAATGCCTATCACATGCCAGGCACTATTAGATACTAAAGATACAGTGGAAAACAAGATAAACACATCCTTGTGCTCAGAGAGCTCACAAGCCAGAAAAAAAAGGGCAGTCTTGGAACAAACTCAAGGCTGACTGTCTCCCAGGAGGAAAGTATTTCTTCTGCCTGACTGTTTTTGAACTGGGACATCAGCTTCTTTCCTGCCATCAGACTTGAACGGAAACATCAGTTTTTCCTGGGCTTCAAATCTATCAGCCATTGAATGAGAACCACATCATGAGCTCTCCTGGTTCCCAGGCCTTTGGACTTAGATTGAAAGTAACCATCAGCTCTCCTTGGTCTACAGCTTTGCCACCTCACACTGTAGATCTTGGAACTTGCCTATCCCCATAATTGCATGAGTCAATTTCTTATAATAAATCTCTTTATCTATGTATACATCTGATTGGTTCAGCTTCTCTTGAGATCCCTAATACAAAGAAGGTATTAAAATTATACAGATAATGGTGACAAAGGGAGAAAGTTCTACAAAGAAAGAAGAGCCAGTAGAAAGACCTGGAGGAAAAGGAGCTAGCATCTTAGAAGAACTGAAATAAAATTTACAACAGCAAACACTTTCTTAGCACTTCCTGTATGTCAGACTTGTTCGAAGATCTTTTCGTATGTTTTCTCATCTAATTCTCACAACCACCCCATAAATAGGTTCAGTTATTATTCAAAAGAGCAGATGAAAACACTAAGGCACAGAAAGGTTGAGTTGCTCGCTTAAGATCAGGCCTACAGAACAGAAAGAACCGAGTTCCACAGTGAGGCCTTCTGTTTTCAGAGTCCATGCTCTTAACCATGACTTCATCACTCCTCCATAGGACTGGTGAGAACAGTAAGTAAATGGTAAGGAGAAATGCCAGATCACAGACAACCTGAAAGCCCTGTTAAGGAAATTCAGCTTTTTCTTACAATAAGAGCAAGAACCAGAGGAAGGTTTAAAGCACAGGATTGACTAGATTAGATTTTTGTTTTAAAAAAAGTTATGAAATAATTGCAGGGGAGAAAATAGAACAACAGAAAACAAGACAAGCGAGTTTTGCTTTGATATAAGATTTGTCCTTCAATCGCTTTACCTGAGCGTCTAAGAACAGTTTAGTCATTCCAGAAAATATGAAAATCAAAAACTTCAAACAATATAAACACCTTTAAGATAATCTCTTCTCAACTGGATAATCATAATGCTACTCCCTTTAGTTATCTTTTATCTTGTCCCAATAATGTTCAGAAGCATTCCTGGCCACTTAAAAGAGCAAAAATGGGAAAATGAAGTGTAAAGGTACATGGGGAGGGCAAGACGTCTGCAGGAGGGTGGCAGAGAACTCCTTGGGCTAAGGAGTCTCAGTGGTCAGGCGGCAGATCAGCCAATGATGAAGGACAAAGTAGATGGTGAGAGGTGGAAAGGAGGGAAAGGAGATCAAAAACTGAAATTGCTGTGTAAATATGATAAACCATTTTTATGAATGTGATAAGCCAACCAAAACCAATCTCTTATTTGGAAATTTAAAAATTAGCATGTCACTATTGTCTAAGCTGACTCAGAAAGTGTTTTAAAGACCACACATGTAGCGTTGGGCCACTTGGAATAATAATTTGCCAAGGAAAAGTTTAGTTTCTTAGACTCAGAATATAAAGATTGAGCACAGGAAATCAAATAGTGGGTTGAGGCCAAATTTTGCATGAGCATAAAAGTACAAACTATTGAAAGCTGAAAAGATATATATTTTTTTAAATGCATAAAGGATAATCCAATTCAATAAATTCTCCATATGTAGTTAATGCTATCGAATGTTCTGTTATGAAGAAAACCAAAATAACCAGTTCTATTCTTATAATCCCTTTATGTCTTAGATTCTTGAATCCACAACAAAGCCTTTCCTTAGCAGAGACTATCACAATAAATAGTCCTCTAGACTGCTTCCAGCTTTGTTTTCCTTTTAAGAGTTGCTAGTTAAATAACACTGATAAAAGCAAAAAAAAGAAAAAAAACTTACCAAGACGCTAACTTGATTGATAGCAATGCTCCTTAAGCGATGACATCTGTTTGACAACTCAGATTTCCCGAAAAGCATACTTGTGAGGACATTTGGTAGCCTTTTCTATATAGGAAAAACAAGATTCTGAAGGCTGTCACTAACTGCCCCATGGAGACATGTCAGAGCTTGGATTGAGCTTCTCTTAAGGGTCCTACTCATAGAAGCACAGAATTTTAGAGTTCATTTTGTTTAATGCCCTCATGTTCCTGGGGTGTCTATTACCAGTTGTATTTACCAAAGTGCATGTGTAGATCTTTGTAATTTTCCAGTCACTTATTGACAGAAAGAATCACAAAGGTGCTGAGTTTAGACTCACACCTCTGAGGAACTTTACTTTGGATTTTAGCCTATGTTTTAAACCTCGTGAAACTTTATGCATAGGCAAAGAATACAGGTCCCAAGTAAAGCAGTCTGGTCATCAAGCATCTGTCTCATTTAAAACGTGTTCTTTGAGCCAAAGCAAGAGTTTCTTATTTGGTAAGTGTGTTTTTCCAAGGCAATATGAGACTTGACTTTAAAATTTACTCAAATAAGTGTGTGTGTGTGTGTGTGTGTGTGTACTTTATTTTAATTCCAATTTCCATTTTGTCTCAATGTATATTTTTGCATAATTTTCAATTGTTCTGCATGAGTTAACATTTGCTAGTTTTCTTTCTGTTTTTACTATTATTATCATCATTTTCAGACTAGCACTGTCATGTAAAAGAGATTTTATTTTTGTTTTCCCTCTACCCTGGATCTGAACTTCCAAAGTTTTTAATTTAGAGTTTGAGTCAATAATTGATTATTCAATAGGGAAGATGGGTCACCAAAATATTAATTATAGATCACATAAACTTGTGTGAATCTCTCAGGATATTGTATATAAAGGAAGCTAAGTAGGGAAAATTCTTGTTTCTGGTAAAGTCGTTAAAACATTTGATCAACACCAGTTTGTTTCATTTTTTTTTTCCTGTCTACCAAGTTTGACTTGAATAAGATTTCTTTCCTTGACATAATACTTTCAAGAATTGTTTTATTTTTAAAACAGAACCTGATCCCAAAAGAAGAATGAGCCAAGAACATGAACAGACAATTCAAAGAAAAGGAAATGACCTTTAAACATATGAAAAGATGGCCAACTTCATGGCAATAAGAGAAATGCACTTTAAGACTATAAGAAAATGCATTATTTTTTCATCTATCAGTCTTGCAAAGATTCAAAAGTTGAGTATTATGTTACTTTGACCAAAAGGTAAGAAAATATACACTAGAATACATAATTGGTGATGTTATAAATTGATTTAAATTTTGGAGGTCAATTTGACAATATTTTCAAAGTTATAATACACAAATGCCCTGCACTGAAATTTTACTTCTAGAAATTTTTCTTAGAGAAAGCCCATAACAAATGCATAAAAATGTATGTATACTGTTATTTTTTGCAGCATCCATTGGAATACTCCACGGCTTTTAGTAAGAACAAGAAAAAGCTATAGAAAGTGATATAAAACTAACTGCAAATTATATTAATTGACTATGGGAATATACAGTACAGTCGGCAGAGTACATTACTTTGTGAAATAAAAAATTAATACGTGTGGACACGAAGTATAAGAAACTGGCAAAATAACTTGCCTCTGGAGAGAACTGGTAAGCAGAAGGACTAGGAGACCAAAGTGAAATGGAAGTTCACTTTTTACTGTGTATCTTTTTATTCTGCTGAGATTTTTTTTAAAACCATCTGCACTACTACTTATCTTCTTTTTTTTTTTTTTTTTTTTTTTTTTTTTTTTTTTTTTTTTTTTTTTTTTTTTTTTTAAGACGGAGTATTGCTCTGTGGCCCAGGCTGGGTGGAGTGCAGTGGCGCTATCTTGGCTCACTGCAAGCTCCACCTCCCGTGTTCACACCATTCTCCTGCCTCAGCCTCCTGAGTAGCTGGGACTACAGGCACCTGCCACCACTCCCGGCTAATTTTTTTTGTATTTTCAGTAGAGATGGGGTTTCACCGTGTTAGCCAGGATGGTTTCTATCTCCTGACCTCGTGATCTGCCCACCTCCGCCTCCCAAAATGCTGGATTACAAGCGTGAGCCACCACACCCGGCCCTATTACTTATCTTTTTAAAAATAACATTTTAAAATGAAAGAGTAAGAAATTGTGTTTTAGCTACCTGAAAATGAGTAAAAAATGCCAATATGAATGAACTTTAAACCTTTAAACCTGATAAAATAGAAAATAAAATGCATTTACAATGCATTAATATGATTGATCTTAAGTTACAACTTCATGATACTACCATTAACTGAAAATGATTTAGACAACTTATTACTTTGCCCACATAGCAAAAACACATTTATTACACTCCTGCATTTTCCAAACCAATCAATACATATCCAGCCCATCAATATTTTTGGGCAGCCACTCATACTTGGATGGTTCTGACTATTTGGTCTGTTTCCAACTCTCTCATGTTGCCCTAATCATCTTTCATGTAGACCAAAGGTGGGCCAGCTTGTTCTGTAAAGGGTCAGGTAGCAACTATTTTAGGCTTTGTGGGCCATGAGACAAAATCAAACATATTATCTATGTGTTAATATTTTTAAAAAAATACAAATATCCACATTCTTTGACAAAATTCAAAATGCAATAATTGAGAAAAATATGTCTACTAACGAGAAGAATTATCTTGTCTGAAAGGATATTTTGCTTAATTAGTGTTTCAGTTAGATTTTCCTATCATTAAGTCAATTGCAAATTTGTAAAAACTTTTATCTTCTGAGTCCACAAAAAAGAGGCAATAAAATCAGACTTTGCCCATGGGCTTTAATTTTCCACCCCCGATTTCAAGACCAGTATCCTCCCCACCTTCTTGCCTCTGTTATCTTGACAACCAAATCCATTCTGCCTCAAAGATATTGCTAAGCTCTAATGTTACCAGTCACTCCCCTGCTTAAGGTTTCCTGCAAAAAATTTTTATTGCTTAAACTAGAGAATAAAAGCTAAGCTCCTTAACGCACAGGCCAGTTCCTCCTAGTGTGGTGCTGGCCTATCCTCAGCCTCCTTTCCGTCCTCTTCAACCCTCAGCCCCGCCCACCCCAGACACAGGCACTTTTTGCTCTAACAACTCTCAACAACTTCCTGACACACCACAAGCTGTTTTACCCCCTTATAGCTGGTGCTGTCCTTTCCTGGAGCCCTTCCCTTCCTTTTCCGCTTGACAGCTCCCAGTCAGCCAGCAAACTGCTCAGCACTCATCCCTTCTGAGAAGCCTGGCTGCTTCTCCACACACCCCATCCACATGGAATAACCATTTCACCACTTCTGTTGTCTCTCAGAACTTCTATTCTTGAATGGATAACATTTGATTATATTTACTACTGTTGGAAGTCTGGTGCCTTTCTTGTGTCTAATTTCTCTTTCCCTACCCCTAGAATATGCCTGGAAAACAGTAGGAGCTCACTTGTCCTTAAGTTAAACTTTTATCAATTAAATGACAGTTCTGATGTTAAATACAAATGAGCCCATCACCTACTCACTAGATACCTATGGTGTTAGCAAGGTCCCAAACTTGTACGGTGGGCACTCCATATCTGTAGGTTCCACATTTGTGAATTCAACCAACTGAAGATCAAAAATTTTTTTTTTTAAATAGATGGTTGTCACTTTGGGAGGCAGGCGGGCGGATCACGAGGTCAGGAGATCGAGACCATCCTGGCGAACACAGTGAAACCCCGTCTCTACTAAAAATACCAAAAAAATAGCCGGGCGTGGTAGCAGGCACCTGTAGTCCCAGCTTCTTGGGAGGCTGAGGCAGGAGAATGGCGTGAATCCGGGTGGCGACGGAGCTTGCAATGAGTGGATATCGTGCCAGTGCACTCCAGCCTGGGAGACAGAGCGAGATTCCGTCTCAAAAAAAAAAAAAAAAAAAAGATGGTTGTGTCTATACTGAATATATACATATTTTTCCCTTATCATTATTCCCTAAATACTGTATAACAACAATTTACATAGCATTTACCTTGTATTAGGTATTATATATAATTTAGAGATTATTTAAAGTACACAGGAGGACGTACATAGATTATATGCAAATGCTATACCATTTTATATAACAGCGTTGAGTATTCATGGATTGTGGTATCCACAGAGGGTCCTGGAACCAATCCCCCATGGATACTGACAGATGACTGCATTTGGGGGTCAAATAATTAAGCAAACATTTCAGTACTAGCATATTTCAATCATATTCAAACAACCAAGAGTTTTCTCTTTTGTCTGAGATACTTAGTCTTTTGGAAGCACAATTATAGCTAAAGGCTAAAACTTGCTCACAAACATCATCCAAAGGCCAGCTCCCCTTGATGAGAATTAGCTCATCTAGATGTACATACAATATTTGCAGGAAAAGTTGGCTTAAGTATCCCAACACTGGTATACAATTCACAACAAACCCAGGGCAGGAATAGGGGATGGCGGGGGTGGGGAAGAAGCAAAAAAATAAATATTTTTCAAGTACTGAAGTATTCACACACACGCACACACACATACATCAGTACTCATTTGTGCAAGTAATATTTTGGTTATTGTTATTGCTCTCCATGAGTTCCAGGAAGAATTTTCTACCAAAATATTTCAGTTTGTGCCTCCACAAACTAAACAACTCTGTGTTGCGCAGGGTTTTTTTGTTTGTTTGTTTGTTTGTTTGTTTGTTTGTTTGTTTGTTTGTTTTTGAGACAGAGTCTTGTTCCTGTCACCCAGGTTGGAGTACAGTGGCGCGATCTCAGCTCACTACAACCTCCGCCTCCTGGGTTCAAGCAATTCTCCTGCCTCAGCCTTCCGAGTAGCTGGGATTATAGGTGTCCGCCACCATGCCTGGCTAATTTTTGGACGTTTAGTAGAGATGAGGTTTCACCATGTTGGCAAGGCTAGTCTTGAACTCCTGACCTCAGGTGATCCACCTGCCTCAGTCTCCCAAAGTGCTAGGATTACAGGCGTGGGCCACCACACCCAGCCTGTGTTGTGTAGTTTTAGGATTGGAACATGCCAGGGTATTTCCCTTCATTTATGTGTTTCGGTGTGCCAACCTACAATAAAATAGCGTACCATAAAAGTTTCTCTGTCAGTATATTTTTGGTGATGACTGTTAAGTAATTCTATGACTTTTGCCAAAACCAGGCCTTATGCCAGGGATGTTCTTCTTCCTCATCTTTATTTACTTATTCTCCAGCTCTCTGGGCTTCCTCAGAAAAGCTGGCTCTGATCTCATCCCCAAGCAACCAAGCCTCTTTTTAGTGCTGTTCTAACTGTCTATATTTGTCCTTCATAGCACTAACCAAAGTTTATGATTACATTTGGGTGATTATTTAATCAATGTGTTTTATTCATAAGGCCCATGAAGCAGAATCTGTGTCCGTTTCCTCACTGTGTCCACAACACCTACACAGTGCCTAAAGATGCATGCTCTGAAATACTGTCGAACACTTGTAGAGTGAGGTCAATGGGCCATTTGGTACTAGTTCACTATTCTGAAGTAGTTTACATCTGAGACAATCATGTTTTTGGAGGATAGAATTAACCTCATAATGAAACCATGGAGATTGCCAAGCTCAATCTATTTATTTACTGAAAAGAAAACCCAGAAACTCAGAGAAGTTCCACAACTTGCCTGGAGTCCCATAGGAACCATTGGCAGAGTGTGGAAGGCCCATCTCCACCATTCAGTTGGTGGCAGTGCGCCATACCATTCACTTTTCTATATGCTCTCAAACCTTGCTTGTGATTTCAAACTCCCACCACGACTTTGGCTAGCGTATCAGAGGTTTGGCTTAATATGACACCTAATAACATCCATTTGGTTTACATGCTCACCCATCATCTCAGTGCCCATTTCTCAGTGACCTAATTTCAGTTCTGGTGAGGGAGAGAAAACCTGACTGGCATAAATTGGACCCATTGTTTAATCCTGGTCTAGGTAACTGGGGCCTAAGGAAGGAGTGCATTACAAGACACTTTAGGGATTGGGAATAGAAGGAAGGTGTCTCTAAGATGCTGGTGTCAAGGAAGATGTGGATACACGAGATACACATAGGCAATTGTAGCAAGGCGAAAGCCCGTAAGAACATGCATAGAAAACATACACAATGCACACACACACAGAGAGAGAGAGAGAGAGAGAGAGAGAGAGAGACCATAATATCTTTGAGTTCACTAGTGTGGGCTTCCTTATATGGAAAGCATTTTTGGTTTGTCATTTTGCCTTTTGTTTTGTTTATGCTTTGTCAAGCGTGCAAATAAACACTTACAAATACATTATGTTTGATGCATCTGATTATAAACAAACTTTATAAGAAGCATCTCACACAGGGTCTCCCAGGTATCTAGTAAATGGGCACTCAGTGATATGCCTGCTCCCATGAAGACATTGTTTTGTCTATTGCATCATGTTACTGTTTTTAAAAATTTGCAATAGTGACAGTAGCAATCTAATTTCACCCTTGGCTCCGCAAAGCCCATTGAACTGTTAATATGACCACATTTGACTTTTGGTTTTGTCTTTTAAAATTACATATATTTAAGGTATACATATTTTGTAATACATTTGTACATAGTGAAATGGTAACTATAGTCAAGAAAATTAACACACCCATCATCTCAAATAGCTACCCTCTTTTGTGTGTGTGTGTGGTAAGAGCACCTAAAATCTATTCTCAGTAAATTTCTAATATACAATACAATACAATATTATTAACTGTATTCCTCATGTTGCACTTTGGATCTCTAGACTTATTCGTTCTACTATGGAACTACAACTTTGTGTCCTTTGATCTATTTCTTTCCATTTCCTCCTCCTTCTCCTTCTCCTGCCCCTAGTAACCATCTTTCTATTCTCTGTTTCTATGTATTTCACCTTTTTTTCAGATTCCAGATATCAGTGAGATCAGTCAGTATATTTTCTTCTGTTTCTGGGGCTAATTTCACTTAGCATAATATCTTCCATGTTCATTCATGTTGTCACGAATGACAGGATTTCCTTATTTCTTAAGGCCAAATAATATTCCATTATATTTATGTATATAATATATGGATCATTTTATTATATTATTCTATAATATAATATAATAATATATTAGAGTATTTATGCTATTATAAATATATAATATTATATAACACTATATATTATTCCATTATGTTATGTATGTGAAATATATGATATATTTGATATTTCAATAATGTTTGATCTATACCACATTTTCTTTATCCATTCAGCCATCAATGGACATTTAGGTTGCTTCCATGTCTTGGCTATTGTGAATAACATTGCAGTGAGCAGGGTGGTAGTGAAGATATCTCTGTTTGGGGCTGATTTCATTCTCTTTGGGTATATACCCAGAAGAGGGGGCTTACTGGGTCATTTGGTAGTTCTATTTCTAATTTTTTGAGTAACCTGCATACTGTTTTCCATAATGTCCGTACTAATTTACAGTCCTACCAACAGTGTGCAAGGATTCCTATTTCTCCATACCCTTGCCAACAATTGTTATCCGTTGTCTTTTTTATAATAACCATTCTAACAGGTGTGAGGAGCTATCTCATTGTGGTTTTGATTTGCATTTCCCTGATGATTAGTGATGTTGAGCACATTTTCATATACCTAGTGGTCATTTTATGTCTTTTAAGAGAAATATCTATTTAGGTCCTTGTAGTTCTACTTGTTTATTTTTGCTTAAAAAATCTTTATTGATATATAATAATTGTACATCTTTTGGGGTATATGTAATATTTTGATAAATGAGCACAATGTGTAATGATCAAATCAGAGTATTTAGGATATCTACCACCTGAAGTGTTTATCCTTTCTTTGTGTTGGGAATATTTTAAAATCTTCCCTTTTAGCTATTTTGAAATATTCAATATATTGTTGTTAACTATAGCCACCCTACTATGCTACCAAAACTCAAATTTGGTTGACATGTTCAGTTCTATAGTTTATCATACATTCTAAGAGTTGATTTTTTAAAAGGCAGTTTTTATTCAGTTACATAATGGAGTCTTTATTCATAGCTCTCTTAAAAAAAAAAAAATCTCTGCTGCTATTACATTCACAGACAATATCTCCCATAGCTCAGCCACTAAGACTTAAACTCTGAATCTGGGCACATTTCTTGGAATTTGGAGTTCCAGGATAAGGCTTCCAAAGAGAGTTATTAATGACGAGTCAGTTTAAAATGTGTTGTACAAACCACATAGAAACTACTTAAATTTAACCACTGGAAAAAGCTGAAACCCAGAGCAGACCAGAGGCAAAATGTGGTTGAGGCAGCTTAAGTTACGCCTGTGGTCAGTCTCTTCTGATCTGCCATATTCATTCCCTCAGCCCATTCCTCAATCTTCTTTTCTGAGATGAAATCCTAACTAGAATTTATATTTGTTTCTCATATTATCGTTTTTCATGAAAGTTTGTGCAGTCTTTCCCTTTTCTCTCAAAATCCTCTATAATAAAATCAATTTTAAAAAAAGGCTTTCTTAGTCACAGCTCTTAATTTTGAGTTGCCTTTTCTGCCAAGAATCTCGCTAGTATTATTTCTTTCTGAGATTTAGTGACCAAAACACTCAACATTTCAAAATCCTTTTCTTTACCAGTACTGTATTATCACTTTTGCTATTTTTTCTTTGTCTTCCTCCTTCTTAAATGGTCCCTACCACTTTTCTTTTTCAAATATTTGTCAGAAATATGCCTTTGTCTTCAGAAAAAATCTTTTTTTCTGATGACTTTTCATTTTTACATATGTACAACCATTGGTGAAATATCCCAAAAACCTGAAGTCTTAAACAACATGTAATCAAAAGAAAAAAAAAGACCTAATTTTCTGTGCACAAATGGTGGTAGCAGCCTCTACCTACCTCACCAAAAGCCATCATAAGATTAATTAGAGGCCAGGCATGGTGACTTATGCCTGTAATCCCCGCACTTTGGGAAGTGAAGGCAGGATGATCGCTTGAGCTCAGGAGTTTGAGACCAACCTGGGCAACATGGTGAAACCTTGTCTCTACAAAAAAAAAAAAAGAAAAAAAAAAAAGCAGGGGGGGTTGCGTGTGCCTGTGTTCCCAGCTACTCAGAAGGCTGAGGTGGGAGAATCAAGGCTGCAGTGAGCTGTGATCATGCCCCTACACTCCAGCCTGGATGTCAGCTTGAGTCTCTGTCTTAAAAAGTAAAAAATTAAAAAATGATTAATTAGAACCATTTTTTTAACATGATAATTGTTATACTTAGGCTTAATTAATAAAATGTTGACAGAGTGTCTAAATTTCTGTGAAATTGACTAATGGAACCAAAGCAGTTATATGCTACTGATTATAAACAAGATTTCAAATTTGTTCAAGTATATATCTGAGAAATGTATTAACATAAAACACATTTCTTTGTAATTCTTTTTACTTAAATATAGGATAAATATTGCAATATCCAAACATTATATTAAATTTAGATGTGACTATTTCATTATAATTGTTCTTTCAAAGCACCGCACTACACAGTATGTGGACTAGTCAACAGTAATGATAATAGTGTTACTGAGAGCACTTAAAATGTACACAACATTGTTTCTAAGTACTTTACATTTATAGGTCTCTCATAATCTTATAAGTCTCCCTAGGTATATCAACAATTCAAGGCTTTGAGCACTCTTTACCCAAACCATTCTCAGGGTCGTATTTGCGGTAGGTAACTCTGGGGAATAAGGTGATGTCTCCCATTGAGACAAAGAGCAGACCTGCATACTTCCTGCTATAAGAGAGGTAGATTCCCCAACTCAGGGTCCCTTGACTGCAACACAAACTTACCATGTGCATAACATCTATCTGGATCCTCTGAATCATCCCACTAGAACTTGGAGGACAAGGGAACTGATGAAAACCCGACGTACATGCTGCCTGCTGTGCCTTCAACTACAAAGTCCTTTGTCTCTGTCAGGAGCTTTCCATGAAACAATAAGGGTCTAATTTGCCAACATCCATGAAATAGTAAGGGTCTCATTTAGCTTATAAGTAAGTTGAAATCAAATCCCAGCCCCTTATGTGTGTGTGTGTGTATGTCTGTGGTGTGTGTGTGTGTGTGTGTGTGTATTAATCTCAAAACAATAAACACTTCTCTAGCCCTCTTTTTATAGATAAGGGAACTGAGGCAAGAAAAAAAGTTCTGTCATTGACCCAAAGTCACAGAGCTGGTAAGATCTGGAGCCAAGATTTAAACCCAGTAGTCTCCAGAGTTCATGCTTTTAACCACTATACTTTGTTACTTTAGGAGACATATAATTTCATTTAAAATATTTTTAAAAACTCAATTCCTTCTTCTTTTGATGGCACAAACTGCATTTAAAATTTGCTAAATTTTGTCTTTATTAAAACAGCATTCCCGGTGTAATAAAATATAATAGCACATTTGTGCAAGCCAAAAAAAGAGAAAGATGTGTTTTTATTTGCCAAAATATTTCCAGGATTTTTGCATATTTCATAAAACAGTAAATAAAAAAGAATGATGCACAGCAAAATTCTTCCTCTTTCCAGGCCTTCATAGCCAATTTTATATATTTTTCCAGCCAGGCTTAAGTGCCATTTATCCAGCAAGCCTCCCCTAAAGAGCCAAATATTATCTCTCCAACCTATTTAGCATTTTATCTCTAGAAGGAACTTTGTGCTTTGGCCCTTGCATTCTTCTTCTGCAGGTGTAGGTCAACTCCCACTTCTAGATCGTTAACTCCCTAAAGGTAATTTCTATTTATGATTCCCTCCTTCTCCTTCAAACCTTTCAGCATGGTGCCTTGCAACCAGTAATAAGTACTAGTTAAGGAACCATCTTTAGTATCTGGTAAATATATACATATATATATATATATAT
>NW_016816502.1:2320719-2337799 GCF_001698545.2 Rhinopithecus bieti | reverse complement strand
AAAAAAAAAAAAAAAAAAAAAAAAAAAAAAAAAAAAAAAACCTAAAAAATAAAAAAAAAATACTCAACTTGATCATTCACTCTGTTTCCCAAGATAGGTTTCCAATAATTTTTATTTTATTCTTTAAAAAAAAAGGTAACCTTTTTCTTTCAAAGGGTAAAAGTTGGTCACCACTGAAGACATTCTAAAAAACACATCGTAAGTTTTCAAAGCAATATATTTCTAGCTGTGACTAAAAAAGAAAACCTTTCCTTTGGATTAATTAATAAAGGAATAACTAGGATAAAGTCTATAGCTATTTACTTCAGTAAGAAATTTTAAATCACCATGCAGAGTCATTTAGGGTTCATTTGCATCACTTTTGGCAATGGCTTAGGCAGTGGTTTTCCCATCAAAACCCTTTTTTCTAGTTGGCATGACATAAAAGTGAAAATTTTGTAATATTTCAAAGACTGTGAAATAAGAGAACGCACTCTACTTCCTGAAGTTGCAGACAAATGTAGTTGCAAATCTTTCTTCTGTGGCCAAAGAACAGTGAAGAGGTTTACTATGGAAGGATTTACCATGGATTTCCTCAGAGTTTCTCTCACTTCCAAAGGCAACATGGTCTCTGGTCTCCCTGGCCACACAAGGGTTCTGTGGTCAGCTGGGTGAAATACACTAATGTTGCAAGACTGTGTATGTAAGATCACTGTCAAGTACATCTTCAGATGGAAAATTAGTGATGGCACATCTGCATTAAATAAAACCTAACTTTATTGCCTTTCTCAGAATGGCTGAGGGAAGATAGTATTCTTCTACCAACAGTTTCCATTTGGTTCCATTTGTAGAAACCATGTCTCTTCCAACTTTTAAATGATCTTTAACTCTACAGAAGGAAAACAAGCTAACAAGCTAACAAGCTAACAAGACTTCTAGAAAGGAACACTGCATTTTCCATAAAATTTTACTGCAGAAAATTTAGCAAAATTATTTTCACTTATCAATTTCCAAAGAAAATGTGTTAATTTTATATATCTTTTTTATATAACTGTAGAAATAGTATAAATGAAAAGTTTTATTACGATTTCTAAATTATACGTTCCTAAGATTATTGCTATAATACTTCTTTATATTGCTATAAAGAAATAATAAATAATAAATTTAGAAACCATAGTTTAAAAATTCTTAAGGAAACTCGTACTTTTGTACTTGTTTGATTTTGACTATGCATTCATAGCAAGCCCTGAAACTCCCTATTCTCTTATTCTACTTTGTTGCTTCTGCATTTCACTTACTTGGTATTATATTATATATTCTTTTGTTCTGTTTGCTTGTGGTCAGTCTGTCTCTGTCCATCACTAAGATGTAAGCCCCATTAGGGCAGAGATTTTGTCTTCCTCATCATGACATTCCTTGCTGGAACAGGGCATATAGGACCTCAGTTAATATTTACTGCTTAATTTATAAGTCCTAATTGTCACAAATTGTATACACCATCAGAAACTGGGCTGTAACTACATAATAGGAGCTCATAACTGCGTGCCCCTGAAATTATACAAAAATATTAGTGTGTATGTGCATTTCATGATTTTTCTAATATTCTCTGTATGCACATAAACCCCCAGATAAATTTTGCTATAGGGAAAAAATGATGAGTAAGTATCAGCTATGTCAGAAAACATTTGGAATTCAGATATGGCAGAGAATCAGCTAGAGGGGCTGCTGGACATAGAAGAGTGTGCTATTGTGTTCTCTTCTGAATATTCCCCAGTTACATTTTTTTGGGGATTCAGGACCAGAACAAGAAAGACCATCATGATGAAACCCTATCATCTCATTAGAAGAAGTGAATTCAAAATTTCTAGAGCTAATTTTATGTGCTCAGATAAGATCATTTTCATGCATCTGTCTCTGACACATGAATCTAAATGAAACACTGAAAATAATTGATACACTATTACTTGAAGCCCCAATCCTAATCTTTAGGTATCTCAAAAATTAGTTTATATTAACTATTTATTTATTTTATACCACACTATACTTCATTTAGTGTTCTCTGGAACTTTTGACTTTACTTCTTCAAATGTTTGTATTAGTCCATTTTCATGCTGCTAATAAAGACATACCCGAGACTGGGCAATTTGCAAAAGAAAGAGGTTTAGTCGGACTTACGGTTCCACGTGGCTGGGGAAGCCCCACAATCATGGCAGAAGGCAAGGAGGAGCAAGTCATGTCTTACATGGATGGCAGTAGGCAAAGAGAGAGCTTGTGCAGGCAAACTCCCACTTCTTAAAACCACCAGATCTCATGAGTCTCATTCATAATCATGAGAACAGTTCAGGAAAGACCTGTCCCCATAATTCAATCGCTTCCCACTAGGTTCCTCCCATGACATGTGGAATTATGGGAGTTAGAATTCAACATGAGATTTGAGTGGGGACACAGTCAAACCATATCAATGTTGAAATGTGTTTTGGCCAATATGCTGCTATAGGAATTTTGGCAAGTGTTAACAAGAAAAATAATTCATAGTGCCAGTTTGAAAACAAATTTGTAATCCTATACAAGCAATAAAAACTTAAAAAAAAATCCGATTCAATGCCCAGAAAACAAATTATTCATTCAAGTACTGCAAGTAGTAAAAGTTAGCTACCCTTTTTAAAAATAAGTCAAAGCATCACCTTAGTTCTATCCAGAACAAAAATTATGCATTCTCGACAGACTAATGTGTTTGAGCCAAACTTATATATTAATTCACAATACAAGATGACATTAATCCAAGAAAACCACCGAACAGTATGGTTTTCAGAGGTGAATTCCCTATTCGTGTTAGGAGAAAATTCTGACCTGATACTCTGCTTCAGATCCTAAATATGGGTCTGGAGCTCCCTGAATGCAGGAACCATGCTACATTCATCTTCCAAGAACCATGATGTCTAAGACATAGAGAGGCCGCATGGATGTCGAATTAATTAATGAATTGCCAGAAGTTGTGAGTTTTTTTTGTTCCAACACAAGGTCAGAACAAATTCCCTCAAATATTTTTCTTACCAAAACAAATGCTATGAAACAGGATATCAAGTTTTATTTACTTTATTAATTCCTACTTTTAAATTACAAAATGCCTCAGTGTACACTGAAACCATGCTCAGGTCAGAACAGGGCCTCATTTATTCATGTTATTGCATTTCCTTTGCCAATAGTTTTACTGGGTTTTCTTCTTTTGTGTCCCCCCCCCCCCCTTTTCTTAAAATGTCATTCCATTGTTTATTTGGGCTAATAACAAGAATTTCTTAAGTTGGCTTTAAAGAACAAGGACATCTTTTATTTCACCAGTCGTTTAAGCACTTCACTGGTCAGAAAACATTTGGAATCAAGGACCCAGGTATTTATATCTCTTCACAATGAAATATCTTAGCTTAGCAAGGCATCAGGAGCAGTTACAAAAGTCATATGCAGACATGACAATTTCAAGGCGAGATAAAGAATACTCTGAAGAAACTTTCCAGATCAATGACAGCAGGCTTATCACCATATTTCACTGGCCCTAATTAGGTACTATTTCTGATCTAATTACATGCTTCATATTCTCTGGTTATAATACTATACTCTTTTCTTTTCTTATTGCCAGTTTTATTCCTCATATAGGCATTGATATTTCCTGGTGCTAATTAATAAAATTACAGCACTTTACCTTGAAACTGTAGGTTCTTCTAATGTTGGTGATTAAATACTAGCAAGGTAAAAGGAAAGAAAGAAATATTTATTATTTTCATTGAAACTATAGAAAAAAAGCTAATTATTTGCCATCATAATGTACATGTTGTCCGTGAAAAAGTTAATATGGGCCAGGTGCCTTTGCTCATGCCTATGATCTCAGCATTTTGGAAGGCTGAGGTGGGCAGATCACTTGAGTCCAGGAGTTTGAGACCAGCCTGGACAATGTGGTGAAACCTTGTTTCTACAAAAATACAAACATTAGCCAGGCGTGGTGGCAACTCAGGAGTCTGAGGTGGCAGGATTGCTTGAGCTCGGGAGGTGGAGGTTGCAGTGAGCCGTGATCACAACACTGCACTCCAGCCTTGGTGACAGAGTGAGACTCTGTCTCAAAAAAAAAAAAAAAAAAAATGGTTGATGTGAGCAAAGTAACTTCATAATAGTTCAGAAATGATTTATACCATAAATATAACATTTAATCTCTAAAATGCTTGTAATTCTGAATTGCCTTATTTAATAATTTGTTGTCCAAGTAATGGTATTTAAATTGGCATCATTATTTTCTAAAATGTATAAAGGTTTTTAAGTTCGCCAAGGCACAGGAGGTTAATTGACACTTTCTTCTTCTTCCACATGCATGGAAGTAAAAACAAATAAAAGATATGATATCTTATTAGAAAAAAAATAAGCGATTTCTGGTTAAACAAAAACTGAGGGAATTCATCAACAGAAGTTATAAAATAAAGCAAATACTAAAGGTAGTCTTACAGGAAGAAGAGAATAATCCCAGAAAGAATAAGAAAATACAGAAAGGAATGGAACCCAATAAAAAGGTAAATAAAAATATCAGCAAATATAAATGATAATTGACCACATGAAAACACAGTGACATGTACATAGTTTAACATACATATATAAGTGAAAATGCATGCAACAACAGTAAAATGTGAGAGACAGCAGAAGAAATTGTAAGGTTTTAGCTTTGGTTGAGAAGTAGTAAAATCATCAGTTTATATTAAATAGCTTTGTCCCATTAAAATATAATGCAAGACACATATGTCATTTTAAAGTTTCTAGTAGTCACATTAGAATGAGTAAAATGAAATAAACACAGTCAATTTTGATATATATTATTTAACCCAAATTATGATCATTTCAACACATAATCAATATAAAAATTATTCATGAGATATTTTACACACTTTTTTGTACTAAATCTTTCAAATTATCTTATATTAACAGCAAATCTCAACCCAAACCAGCCACATGTCAAGTGCTCAACAGCCACACGTGGCTAGCAGCCATCATATTGGACAAAGCAGTATTAAACTCTAATAAGCCAAGGAAGTAGCTCGCAATCTTTACAGTAATCATTAAAAGGACTAAATGTAAAAGGACGTATAATCAGAAAATTTTTAAACACAAAAGAATGTAATTTTAAATAAAGTTTCCAGATATAATGAACACAGACAGTGCCCTGCCCTGTTGCCCTTTACTTGACTGGCACACTTGCACCCCAGCTGCTCTGTTAGCTGCTAATGACTCACAGCTTCCCCTATCTGGAGAAATCCCCTTAGCCAAAGAGGAACCAGCTTCCCTAGGAGGTTATGCTCCCAACCCCAGCAATGAATAACTGACACACGGCAAAGAAGGCTGGCATCATCCTTGTCAAAATGTTGGACTGACTTCATGGTACAATATATGCTCTAGAGATCCCCAGGGAGTAAAGCTAAAACCAGCCTCCACCTGAGACCACACCTTAGCTCAACTCTTTTCCCTGCCTTATTCTGCTTCCTTCGTTTTCTTCTTAAAGCACTCCTTTGATAAATCATATGCATCCATATCACTGTCTCAGGCTGTTTCTAGGGAACCTGACCTAAGCCCCTTGGTTTATAAAAGAGAAAGCAAGAGGGAGAGAGAAAAAGCAACATAAAATAAGACAAATAAAACACAAGTATTATTAATATGGTGAGCATAAACCTAAATAAATAAGCAAGTATATTAAAATGCAAATGGTCTAAACGCCCTCATTAAAAGATAAAGATTGTCAGAATTGAAAAAAAAAAAAAAAAAAATTAAGAAAACCTATGTGTTGCTTATAAAAAGGGTACGGAAAGATGTACTATGCAAATGCCAAGAGAAGTCTGGTTTTGATATACTGATGTCAGATAAGATCTACTATAAGGCAAGAAACATTCCTAAAGATGAGAAGAATTCTTTCATAATAATAAAAAGATCCATCCACTAAGAAGATATAAAATTCTAAATTTTTATGGATATAGTAATATAGTTTCATAATATGTAAAAAAAAATCATCAATTTAAAAAGTGGAATACACAAATCCACAACTAAAGTGAGAGAATTTGACACTCTTTGATAACTGATAAAACAAGCATCCAGAAAATTAGTAAGCCTATTTATATCTAAGCAACACGATTAATAAAACAAAACCACTTGCTAAAATATACCATAGAATGACAGAATATACAGTTTGACAAGTGTACATTTACAAAAACAGTCCATATGTTGGGCCAAAAAGTCAGACTTGACAAATCTACAATATATATATATATATATTTGATTACAGTGAAACAAAGGTAGAAGTAAATAACTAAAACATTAAAATAAAATTTTCAAATGCCTGGAAACTAAGCAGATTTATTATTTTAGTTATTTATTATTATACTTTAAGTTCCAGGATACATGTGCACAACATGCAGGTTTGTTACATAGGTATACATGTGCCATGTTGGTGTGCAGCACCCATTAACTCTTCATTTACATTAGGTATATCTCCTAATGCTATCCCTCCCCCCTCCCCCACCCCATGACAGGCCCTGGTGTGTGATGTTCCCCACCCTGTGTCCAAGTGTTCTCATTGTTCAGTTCCCACCTATGAATGAGAACATACGGTGTTCGGTTTTCTGTCCTTGCGATAGTTAAGTAAACACTTTTAAATAACTGGGTGAAAGTTAATAAAAATGTGTACTAAAATACTTTAAACTGAATTATAATGAAATGTAATATTTGAAACATATAATTTGGCTATTACTATGCTTAGTGGAAAATCTATAATTTAAATTCTCATATTAGGAAAGAGAAAAGCCTGAAATGCAATTGTATGGGTATTCATCTCTAGAAGTAAAAAAAAAAAGATACCAAATTAAACCCAAGAAAGAGTAAGAAGAAAAAATAAAGATAAGAATAAGAAAGAATAAATAATAAAGAGAATAAATAATAACAAAAAATTTAGTTAACTAGAAAACGTACATGCAATAAAAAACAATAACAAAAAGTTTATTAGCTGAGGAAATCAAAAACATATATCAAGAATGAAGCAGAGAGCATTACCACAGATCTCAGTAGATGCAAAAAAAAAAAAAAATTGATAAAATGCAAGACCACGGGTAAAAAAATAAACCTCTAGGCAAGCTAGGAATAAAAGATATTTTCTAAAATAAAGAATATTTACCAAAAAATGATATTTAGTAAAATAAGGGAATTTTATTAAACTGATAAAGAATATTTACAAAAGAAATTAGCAAAAATCATACATAAATGTGAAGTGCTGAAAAATTTGCCTGACTTTGAGAATGAATGAGAAAATGTTGCTCACTATCACCGTTTGTATTCAACATTGCACTGCAGGTCCTATTCAGTTTAAGATATATGACAATAGACGCAGTTTGAAAGAGATGGATAGATAGATAGGTAGATACATAGACAGACAATAGATAGATGAATGATAGGTAGCTGGTATCAATAGTTGAATGAAATAGCAATATATTCATACAATGGAATACTATCTGCAGTGAAAATGAACAAACCATAGCTAAATACAATAGCATAAATCAATCTCACAAATGATAATGAGCTAAAGAAGCCAGGCACAAAATACTATATATTGTATTATTCCATTTACATAAAAGTCAAAATTTTGTGCAAAATAAATTGGTGGTAGAAATCAGGATAGTGTTAAACTTGGTGAAAATAATCACTGGAAGGCAAACAAGTGGGACTTCTGGGTTGCTGGATTCGTGCTCTGTTTCTTCATCTGAGCATTAGTTAAATGGGTTTTCACTTAGAATTTGTGCTTCCCACATTCTGATATTTTAATAAAATATTTATTTAAAATAAAACGTATAAAACCTAGCAGTTGCATTTGGGTATTTTGGGAAGCCAGTGAAAATATCTGTTTTGGAAAACAGGTTCAATTTTTTTAAAGACAATCTATTTGTTCCATTTACACTTTAGAAATATATTTCAGGGACAACATTTTGTGTTGTTCAAAGTAGATAATGGTAATATTTTTGTTTTGCTTTGTTTTGTTTTGTTTGTTTTTTGAGACAGAGTCTCACTCTGTCCCCCAGGCTGGAGTGCAGTGGTGTGATCTAGGCACACTGCAACCTCTGCCTTCCGGGTTCAAGCGATTCTTATGCCTCAGCCTCCAAAGTAGCTGGAATTACAGGTGTGCACCACCACGCTAATTTTTGTATTTTTAGTGGAGACAGAATTTCACCATGTTGCCCTGGCTGGTCTCAAACTCCTGGCCTCAAGTGATCCACCCACCTTGGCCTCCCAAAGTACTAGGATTACAGGCGTGAGCCACCTTGCCTGGCCAATAATGGCTATATTCTACAAATGCAGCCACTGTTGAATAACTAAAATATAGAGAACTGAAAGAAGCTATAAACTTATTCATAAACAGCTTTAGATATAACCATCTATATCTCCTTCATTATTTGTCACATCAGGGAGCTGGTCTTCAACAAGTACAGGAAAGAATCTCTTCTACTAGTGGGAAGAAAAAACACACACTTTGGACCCGTTACATGGTGGAAGCAACAGAAATCTTTGTGCTGTGAATAAGGTGAGCTGTCATTCTACTAATAAGAACTCCAAGACTCTTTCAGCAATCTCATTTTGTCTGAGGTACCAAACAACACAAAGGTATAACGGTCCTCTAGATACGGTTTGGTAGTGACAGTGAGCACAAAAAGAAATACAGAGTTTTTTTAAAAAAAAACTATAATTTGTCTCTTCATTTCCATTTTGATCGAGATCACTGCAGGTTATAAGAAGTCTCTGGAGGCTTGTGGTATGAATAGAAAGCGTGAGAACTGCTGATTTCTGTTAAAGCTGTTGGGGTATAAGTTGAATGGGGTTGCTGCACTACCATATTACGTCGCTTCTAGTTGTATCAAATTTGTATTTACTAAGCACCACAAAAATTTTGTGGCAGACTGCTTTCACCCACAGTGTAACACAGCAACATGAAAACTGAGAAAAAGATCCATGAACATGTGTAAGAAAATATAAACTGCTTGCTTTTTTACAAATCATTTCTGTCCCCAAACAAGAAAGATTATACAACAAAATAGATTTTTCTGCTATGATAAAAGCTTTTCCCTCCCCTCTCTTTTCTTCTCTCCTCTCTCTCTATTAAAAAAAAAAATCTGATTTTATGAAAAACAGATCTGGAATTTGGGTGTCATGAGAAGAAAGAAGACAATTGATACCATAAATTTAAGGGCACTTGAAAAAATGTCTGGTTATAAACAAGTGAAGAATTCTGCTAGGAATCAAGTTGGGCAATTTAGTTCTTTCTTCTGTAAGGCACAAAGAATGTTAGAATTACAAAGGCAATAAGTCATCCTTAGAAACTGAACCACAATAGAAGTCCTCTGTAAGTGTACACACAGTAAGCTCCCTTTAGACAGCATTTTTTTTTAAACGCTAAAACTGCTGAAGGTCTTTAATTAGTTAGTTTGTTAGATGGTTGGTGGGTGATTAAGTGAGTTATATGCTAAATAATGATCTTGAGTCACAACAAACTTTGACAGGATTTCCTAATAATCAATAATCAAATATTAAAATGCTTCAACAAACATTTATGCATTGTATACATAAAATACATTGCTACTAATTTTGTAAATAGTGGATTATCTTCTAGAGTGATTAGAATAAGAAAAGATGTATCTTATATTTACCTTCATTTTTACCATTTTCAACATTTCTTTCTGTGTGTAGTTCCAGGTTTCTGTCTGATGTATTTCTTTTGCCTAAAGAACTTCCTTTAAGTTCTCTTATAGTGAAAGTTTGCTGATAATAAATTCTCTTTGTTTTCTTATGTGAAAAGTCCTCATTCTTTTTTTTTTTTTTTTTTCAGTAGTATATTAACTGGGTATTGATTTCTGGGGATGACCACGTCTGGCTAATTTTTTTCAATTTTTTGTGGAGACTGGATCTTGCTGTATTGCCTAGACTGGTTTCAAACTCCTGGCACATAAGCAATCCTTCCACCTCAGCCTCTCACAGTGCTGCAATTATGGGTGTGAGCCATGGTGCTTGGTTATGGCTTGGATAGCTTCTAATAAGAAGTCTGTTGCAATTCTTATTGTGTTCCTCCATGTGTATGTCTTTTCACTTCTGGCTGCTTCAAGATTTTATCTTTATCTTTGGTTTTCAACAGTTTGAATACAATGCCACTAGGCCCTTTCTTCCTTCCTTTCTTTCTTCCTTCCTTCCTTCCTTCCTTCCTTCCTTCCTTCCTTCCTTCCTTCCTTTCTTTCCTCCCTCCCTTCCTCCCTCCTCCCTTCCTTCTTTTCTTCCTTCCTTCTTTCCCTCCCTTCCTTCCTCCCTCTTTCCTTCCTTCCTTCTTTCCTTTCTTCCTTCTTTCCTCCCTTTCTTCCTTCCTTCTTTTCTTCTTAATATTTATTCTTCTGAATGCTCTGAAGTTCTTGGATCTGTTACTTGAAGTTTTTTGTGACTTGGGGGAAACACTCAGCCATTGTCTTTTCAAATATTTCTTTGTTCTCTCCACTCTCTCTTTTCTCCTTCTTGGATTCCAATTGCTCATATATTAGACCATATGACATTGCCCCAAAGTTTTTGAATTCTCTGGCAGTTTTTTTTTTTTTTCTTTACTTTTTGTTTGAATCATTTCTTTTGATTGATAGTTACTTTCGTTACTACATATTTTTTGTTTCTGGCCATTTCCATATCATTCTCTCTTACAGTTTCCATTGCTCTGAAAAAACTCCATATTTTCTTGTATATTATCCACCTTTTACACTAGAATCTTTAACTATATTTTTATAGTTTGTTTGTTTTTAAATTCTCTGCCTGATGGCTCCACTATCTTGGTCACCTATGAGTCTGGTTCTCTTGATTGCATTGCTTTTGACAGAAAGTTACCTTGTCTTGCATTTTTGTACGTCTCATAATTTTTGGTTGAATACTGAGTTATATACTATTTATATCCGTAATTAGGCACACTCCTTTTATACTACATATTTAATGCAAGGAATTGACTCAGTTAATGGGGTTTGGGTTGTGTTAGTGCTATATTTACCCCTACCACACCACTGGCCTCAGATTTCTCTAGCAGTGTCTTGTGCTTTGGATAGGGATTGGGTTTTCAGAGAATGTTTTTAATGTTCTTTTCGACCCTCGACTTTAGTCTTTTTCTGTGAGTCTAAACCTCGGAGAAGGTTTCCCTTCATCTTCTTTACTCTTTCCCACTGATAGACTGACACTATTTATTCAGTGCTAGCCAGCCTGGTAGTAGTAGGTGGAAACATTCTGTTTCTTCCTTCATCCTCAGTCTTAGTCAATACCTGTCTTTTTGTGTCTCGCAGGTATGTCTTCCTCAATGATTCTGCCTCTTGACCAGCGGTAGTAAAGTGTTAATGGTCTTGGCTAAAAGCAATTTTCTGTCCCTCCCTCAAAGGTAGAAGATCTTTTTTTCTATTCCTTCTCCTAGTTCCAATGGGTCTTCACCTATGTCTGAGAGAGACAGTATTTGTTGTCCTGCCCCCAGTGGCTTAAAGTGTTTGTTTCACAGACAAGGTAGGAATAAGGATGCAGGCAGGGCTTTCTTTACCTCCCACTGCTGTTACTCTACTCAGTACCGCATTGCAAAGGAGTTCTCTTTGGTCTACTGCCTTGATCTCAGTCATTGTCATGAACAATCAATAAGGTCCATAGAGGAGAGCCTGCCAGTGATACAAACTGCCTTTCTATTTGCTATTCTCAGGTGTTCTATGTTAGAAGTCAGTAAACTATGGCTTGTTAGACCAATCATCTGTTTTTGTAAATAAATTTTCAGTGGAAACTTATGACAGCTACACCTAGTCATTTGCATAATGGCTATAGCTGCTTTTGTATTGTAACCACAGAGTTGAGTACTTGCCACAAGATACCTCATAGCCCACAAAGCCTAAAATATTTATTATCTGGCCTTTCAGGAATAAGTTTGCCAATCCTTGTCCTACACTTTCCCTACAGTTAGGCTCTAGGAATTCATTAAAAATTTAGGTAATTTCTTTCGTTTTTTAATTTAGAAACAAATTTTATTTAAGGTATGAAATACAATTCCTAAGAAATCAAATTTTCCAGAAAATTGTGGCTACACAATAATGCATTGCCTCTATGATGTTAGAACGTGTATTAGACTCAAATACAAAAACCGTGAAACAAACCACCATTCTTAACAACTTGAGCAAAGATAGAATACCTAAGGGACAACATAGATGGACTTGCAGAGGATGGGCTATTTTACTTCAAAGCAACATTAAAAGAAACAAAGAGCACAAATCTGTGGGTTTTCAGATATACACATAGCCCACTTGTTTGGTGGTCTTGTTGTTTTCCCATGCTGTACCCCAAGTGAGCTCACTTACTCATCTCTTAATGAAGTCACCTGTCTTTTCTTAGTTTTCAGGTAGTTTGTTGCCCTTATGAACTCAACTTTCTGATGCATTCAAGAAAACTTACTATATCCATAGTTCTCAGAGCTCAGGAAAATAAAAGAAAAAGAAGAGTTATGATTTTGTACAGTTGCTGGCATTTTTTGGATTTTTTTTTTTATTGCTGTTGGTTTTAGGAGTGATGCTTTTTCCAATTTTCAACATTCTCAGAGAAGCCTCTCAATATACATTTAATATGATATGTAGTTTTTAAAACTTTAATCATTAGAAAGTTGGTAACCAATATTTAATACAGATGCTATAGATAAGACATAATTAGGTATACCATGGGAAGTATCTCTAAAATTTGAGGACAAATCTAGAAAGTGACACAACATAAAGCTTATGTAAAAATGGAAAAGATTTAGTCTTTGGGGGGAAAAAGGATTATATAGCATTGTTAGCTTAGTAAAGTACTGGATTAAAGCACAGACCCCTTAATATGGGAGGACATGGGCTATAATCCCAAATCCAGGTTCTTCCACTGTACTTTCCTAGCCATGTTATAAAGCATCTTCTTTTTCATGAGGATATTGTAAAGATTATAAGACATATGCTTAATAAAGGTAACTACCAGAAATAAAAGTCTTCCTAAATACCAAAATAAATGCCAAAAAAAAACACAATTCTACCTAGAGAAAGTGTGTATATACATAAATATGCTTGTAGATACATAAATATATGCATAGAATAAATATAACTTAAAACCACATGACAGACCCAGTGTCACAGGGCAGACTCCAAAGCTGAGGTTCAGCCCAGGAGGCCTTTGGCTTTGTGCAGGAAGGAATTCAAGAGCAAGCCGACAGAGTAAATTGAAAGTTTACTAAGAAAGTAAAGGAAAAAAGGGTGGCTTCTCCATAGGTGGAGCAGCCCCAAGAGCTGGTAACTGGCTATTTTTATGGTTATTTCTCGATCACACACTAAACAAGAAGTGGATTATTCATTAGTTTTCTGGGAAAGGGGCTGGGAATTCCCAGAACTAAGGGTTTCTCCCGCCTCTCCTCTTTCAGACCATACAGGGTAATTTCCCATGTTATCACGGCATTTGTAAATTGTAATGGTGCTGGTGGCAATTTCCTTTAGTATGCTAATATATTATAATTAGTGTATAATGAGCAGTGAGGATGACCAGAGATGCTTTCATAGTCATTTTGATTTGGGGAGGTTTTGACCAGCTTCTTTACCACATCGTTTTATCAGCAGGGTCTTTGTGACTGTGATCTTCTAAAAGCAGTCCTGTCAAACTCCTATCTCACTGAGAACCAAACGAATTGGCTGTTTGATTAAATGTAAGGAGAATTTCACGTCTTTGAAAAATTCAGATTGGCTTGCAAAGCAAAATACAACTCTAGTCTGTGTTTATGAAAATATTCAAAACAAGGAGACTCAGAAAGATGATGATTCAGAGAAGATGATGGCAAATAAAAATGTAAATAAATGAATAAATAAACAGCAGGAATCACAATTTTGACTTCAGACAGGGCATAATTTAGGCCAAAAGATATAAATTAAGACCAAAAAAGTATACTTTGTAAAGCTAAATTCTAAAATGTATAATGAAAATGGTATTAATATATTTAAAAAATATATAACATGAAATAATATATAGTTAGATAAAATAATATAGCAGCTATTTGATAAAGCAGAAACTAGAAGACATAAATTAAGAAAAAGATAACAGATACAAACTAATAATAATAGACCAACACACACATGTCAAACCTAGAAAATCAAATGGGAAAATAAGAAAAGATGTCAAAGTTCCAAATAACATAATCAATAAAGTAGATCATATAAAATTATATTAAACTCTCTAGTACAGTAAATGAGACCTTGCCTTATTTTCAAATGGACATGGAACATTTGTGAATATTGCCTATATGAAAGTCCACAAAGAAAGCCTCGATAAAGATGAAAAACTAGGGGTCTGTTCCAAGACAGCCGAATAGGAACAGTTCCAGTCTGGTCTGCAGCTCCCAGCATGATCAGTGTAGAAGATGGCTGATTTCTGCATTTCCAACTGAGGTACCTGGTTCATCTCAATGGGACTAGTTGGACAGTGGGTGCAGCCCATGGAGGGCGAGCCAAAGCAGAGCAGGGCGTCGCCTCACCCAGGAAGTACAAGGGGTCAGGGATTTCCCTTTCCTAGCCAAGGGAAGCCATGACAGACTGTACTAGGAAAATCAAGACACTCCTGACTTAATGCTGCTCACTGCTAGCACAGCAGTCCCAGATCGAACTGCAAGGTGGCAGCCAGACTGGGGGAGGGGTGTCCGCCATTACTGAGGCTTGAGTAGGTAAACAAAGTGGCCAGGAAGCTTGAACTGGGTGGAGCCCACCACAGCTCAATGAGGTCTGCAGCCTCTGTAGACTTAGACTCCACCTCTGGGGGCAGGGCATAGCTGAACAAAAGGCAGCAGAAACTTCTGTAGACTTAAACGTCCCTGTCTGACAGCTCTGAAGAGAGCACTTGTTCTCCCAGTATGGTGTTTGAGCTCTGAGAATGGACAGACTGCCTCCTCAAGTGAGTCCCTGATACCAAGGTAGCCTAACTGGGAGACACCTCCCAGTAGGGGCCAACTGACACCTCATACAACCAGGTGCCCCTCTGAGACAAAGCTTCCAGAGGAAGGATCAGGCAGCAATATTTGCTGTTCTGCAATATTTGCTGTTCTGCAATATCTGCTGTTCTGCAGCCTCATCTGGTGATACACAGGCAAACAGGGTCTGAAGTGGACCTCCAGCAAAAACCAACAGACCTGCAGCTGAGGGAACTGACTGTTAGAAGGAAAACTAACAAATAGAAAGGAACAGCATCAACATCAACAAAAAGGACATCCACACCAAAACCCCATCTGTAGGTCACCATCATTAAAGACCAAAGGTAGATAAAACCACAAAGATGGGGAGAAACTAGAGCAGAAAAGCTGAAAATTCTAAAAACCGAGTGCCTCTTCTTCTCCAAAGGATCACAGCTCCTTGCCAGCAATGGAACAAAGCTGGATGGAGAATGACTTTGATGAGTTGACAGAAGTAGGATTCAGAAAGTCGTTAGCAACAAACTTCTCAGAGCCAAAGGAGGACACTGAACCCATCACAAGGAAGCTAAAAACCTTGAAAAAAGATTAGATGAATGGCCAACTAGAATGGACAGTGTAGGGACCTTAAATGACCTGATGGAGCTGAAAACCATGGTATGAAAACTACGTGACTCATACACAAGCTCCAGTAGCCAATTCAATCAAATGGAAGGAAGGATATCAGTGATTGAAGACCAAATGAATGAAATGAAGTGAGAAGACAAGAAGAGAAGTTTAGAGAAAAAAGAGTAAAAAGAAACAAACAAAGCCTCTAAGAAATATGGAACTATGTGAAAAGACCAAATCTACGTTGGATTGGTGTACGTGAATGTGATGGGGAGAATGGAACCAAGCTGGAAAACACTCTTCAGGATGTTATCCAGGAAAACTTCCCCAACCTAGCAAGGCAGACCAACATTCAAATTCAGGAAATACAGAGAACACCACAAAGATACTCCTTGAGAAGAGCAACCCCTAGACACACAATTGTTGGTTCACCAAAGCTGAAATGAAGGAAAAAATGTTAAGGGCAGCCGGAGAGATAGGTTGGGTTACCCACAAAGAGAAGCCTGTCAGACTAACAGCAGATCTCTCAGTAGAAACGCTACACACCAGAAGAGAGTGAGGGCCAATATTCAACATTCTTAAAGAAAAGAATTTTCATATCTAGCCATACTAAGCTTCATAAGTGAAGGAGAAATAAAATCCTTTACAAGGTTAACAAGCAAATGCTGGGAGATTTTGTCACCACCAGGACTCCCTTACAAGAACTCCTGAAGGAAGCACTAAATGAGGAAAGGAACAACCAGCACCAGCCAATTCAAAAACATGCCAAATTGTAAAGACCATCGATGCTAGGAATAAACTGCATCAACTAAAAGGCAAAATAACGAGCTAACATCATAATGACAGGATCAAATTCACATACAACAATATTAACCTTAAATGTAAATGGGCTAACTGCCCCAATTAAAAGACACAGACTGGCAAATTTGATAAGGAGTCAAGACCCATCAGTGTGCTGTATTCAGGAGACCCATCTCATGTGCAGAGACACACATAGGCTCAAAATTAAGGGCTGGAGGAAGATCTACCAAGCACATGGAAAGCAAAAAAAAGCAGAGGTTGCAATCCCAGCCTCTGATAAAAACAGACTCTAAACCAACAAAGATCAAAAGAGACAAAGAAGGCCATTACGTAATGTTAAAGGAATCAATTCAACAAGAAGAGCCAACTATCCTAAATATATATGCACCAAATACAGAAGCACTCAGATTCATAAAGCAAGTCCTTAGAGACGTGCAAAGACACTTAGACTCCCACACAATAATAATGGGAGACTTTAACACTGAACTGTCAACATTAGACAGACCAATGAGACAGAAGGTTAACAAGGATACATAGGAGTTGAACTCACCTCTGCACCAAGCAGACCTAATAGACATCTACAGAACTCTCTACCCCAAATCAACACCATATACATTCTTCTCAGCACCCCATCACACATATTCCAAAATTGACCACATAGTTGGAAGTAAAGCACCGTCA